>NW_023493884.1:0-7500 GCF_013265735.2 Oncorhynchus mykiss | reverse complement strand
CTAAGACACTGGACTCCTAAGCCATGGATTGTGAGTTCTAGTCTTTTCTGAAGTGGCTGAGAGCAGAGTGGCGCAGTGGGAGCGTGCTGGGACCATAACCCAGAGGTCGATGGATCGAAACCATCCTCTGCTAAACAGATTATTTTCAAAAATGAAACGCAAACAGAAATTAGAAAGCTAAATTTCATTTGCGTGTCTCAGTGCTATCCAGTACACATTGTTTTTACTGCTTCTATCAGTTCATACTATTTGCAAAAGGTAGACAGTGCCCCAGTGGCCTAATGGATAAGGCACTGGCCTCCTAAGCCAGGGATTGATTGTGTGTTCAAGTCCCATCTGGGGTGGATGGAAGCAGAGTGGCGCAGCGGGAGCGTGCTGGGCCCATAACCCAGAGGTCGATGGATAGAAACCATCCTCTGCTAAACAGTTTATTTTAAGTGCGAACAACATTTAAAAAAAATGTGTCGTTTCATGGGCATGTCTCAGTGCCATTATATATATTTTTTTACCTCTTCCAACAGTTCGTATAGGTCATACTGTTTACAGAGTATCCCAGTGGCCTAAGACACTGGACTCCTAAGCCATGGATTGTGAGTTCTAGTCTTTTCTGAAGTGGATGGAAGCAGAGTGGTGCAGCGGGAGCGTGCTGGGCCCATAACCCAGAGGTCGATGGATCGAAACCATCCTCTGCTAAACAGTTTATTTTAAGTGCGAACAACATTTTTAAAAAATGTGTCGTTTCATGGGCATGTCTCAGTGCCATTATATATATTTTTTTACCTCTTCCAACAGTTCGTATAGGTCATACTGTTTACACAGTATCCCAGTGGCCTAAGACACTGGACTCCTAAGCCATGGATTGTGAGTTCTAGCCTTTTCTGAAGTGGATGGAAGCAGAGTGGCGCAGCGGGAGCGTGCTGGGCCCATAACCCAGAGGTCGATGGATCGAAACCATCCTCTGCTAAACAGTTTATTTTAAGTGCGAACAACATTTTTAAAAAATGTGTCGTTTCATGGGCATGTCTCAGTGCCATTATATATTTTTTTTTACCTCTTCCAACAGTTTGTATAGGTCATACTGTTTACACAGTATCCCAGTGGCCTAAGACACTGGACTCCTAAGCCATGGATTGTGAGTTCTAGCCTTTTCTGAAGTGGATGGAAGCAGAGTGGCGCAGCGGGAGCGTGCTGGGCCCATAACCCAGAGGTCGATGGATCGAAACCATCCTCTGCTAAACAGTTTATTTTAAGTGCGAACAACATTTTTAAAAATGTGTCGTTTCATGGGCATGTCTCAGTGCCATTATATATATTTTTTTACCTCTTCCAACAGTTCGTATAGGTCATACTGTTTACACAGTATCCCAGTGGCCTAAGACACTGGACTCCTAAGCCATGGATTGTGAGTTCTAGTCTTTTCTGAAGTGGATGGAAGCAGAGTGGTGCAGCGGGAGCGTGCTGGGCCCATAACCCAGAGGTCGATGGATTGAAACCATCCTCTGCTAAACAGTTTATTTTAAGTGCGAACAACATTTTTAAAAAATGTGTCGTTTCATGGGCATGTCTCAGTGCCATTATATATTTTTTTTTACCTCTTCCAACAGTTCGTATAGGTCATACTGTTTACACAGTATCCCAGTGGCCTAAGACACTGGACTCCTAAGCCATGGATTGTGAGTTCTAGCCTTTTCTGAAGTGGATGGAAGCAGAGTGGCGCAGCGGGAGCGTGCTGGGCCCATAATCCAGAGGTCGATGGATCGAAACCATCCTCTGCTAAACAGTTTATTTTAAGTGCGAACAACATTTTTAAAAAATGTGTCGTTTCATGGGCATGTCTCAGTGCCATTATATATATTTTTTTACCTCTTCCAACAGTTCGTATAGGTCATACTGTTTACACAGTATCCCAGTGGCCTAAGACACTGGACTCCTAAGCCATGGATTGTGAGTTCTAGCCTTTTCTGAAGTGGATGGAAGCAGAGTGGCGCAGCGGGAGCGTGCTGGGCCCATAACCCAGAGGTCGATGGATCGAAACCATCCTCTGCTAAACAGTTTATTTTAAGTGCGAACAACATTTTTAAAAAATGTGTCGTTTCATGGGCATGTCTCAGTGCCATTATATATATTTTTTTACCTCTTCCAACAGTTCGTATAGGTCATACTGTTTACACAGTATCCCAGTGGCCTAAGACACTGGACTCCTAAGCCATGGATTGTGAGTTCTAGTCTTTTCTGAAGTGGATGGAAGCAGAGTGGTGCAGCGGGAGCGTGCTGGGCCCATAACCCAGAGGTCGATGGATCGAAACCATCCTCTGCTAAACAGTTTATTTTAAGTGCGAACAACATTTTTAAAAAATGTGTCGTTTCATGGGCATGTCTCAGTGCCATTATATATATTTTTTTACCTCTTCCAACAGTTCGTATAGGTCATACTGTTTACACAGTATCCCAGTGGCCTAAGACACTGGACTCCTAAGCCATGGATTGTGAGTTCTAGCCTTTTCTGAAGTGGATGGAAGCAGAGTGGCGCAGCGGGAGCGTGCTGGGCCCATAACCCAGAGGTCGATGGATCGAAACCATCCTCTGCTAAACAGTTTATTTTAAGTGCGAACAACATTTTTAAAAAATGTGTCGTTTCATGGGCATGTCTCAGTGCCATTATATATATTTTTTTACCTCTTCCAACAGTTCGTATAGGTCATACTGTTTACACAGTATCCCAGTGGCCTAAGACACTGGACTCCTAAGCCATGGATTGTGAGTTCTAGCCTTTTCTGAAGTGGATGGAAGCAGAGTGGCGCAGCGGGAGCGTGCTGGGCCCATAATCCAGAGGTCGATGGATCGAAACCATCCTCTGCTAAACAGTTTATTTTAAGTGCGAACAACATTTTTAAAAAATGTGTCGTTTCATGGGCATGTCTCAGTGCCATTATATATATTTTTTTACCTCTTCCAACAGTTCGTATAGGTCATACTGTTTACACAGTATCCCAGTGGCCTAAGACACTGGACTCCTAAGCCATGGATTGTGAGTTCTAGCCTTTTCTGAAGTGGATGGAAGCAGAGTGGCGCAGCGGGAGCGTGCTGGGCCCATAACCCAGAGGTCGATGGATCGAAACCATCCTCTGCTAAACAGTTTATTTTAAGTGCGAACAACATTTTTAAAAAATGTGTCGTTTCATGGGCATGTCTCAGTGCCATTATATATATTTTTTTACCTCTTCCAACAGTTCGTATAGGTCATACTGTTTACACAGTATCCCAGTGGCCTAAGACACTGGACTCCTAAGCCATGGATTGTGAGTTCTAGTCCTTTTCTGAAGTGGATGGAAGCAGAGTGGCGCAGCGGGAGCGTGCTGGGCCCATAACCCAGAGGTCGATGGATCGAAACCATCCTCTGCTAAACAGTTTATTTTAAGTGCGAACAACATTTTTTAAAAATGTGTCGTTTCATGGGCATGTCTCAGTGCCATTATATATATTTTTTTACCTCTTCCAACAGTTCGTATAGGTCATACTGTTTACACAGTATCCCAGTGGCCTAAGACACTGGACTCCTAAGCCATGGATTGTGAGTTCTAGCCTTTTCTGAAGTGGATGGAAGCAGAGTGGCGCAGCGGGAGCGTGCTGGGCCCATAACCCCGAGGTCGATGGATCGAAACCATCCTCTGCTAAACAGTTTATTTTAAGTGCGAACAACATTTTTAAAAAATGTGTCGTTTCATGGGCATGTCTCAGTGCCATTATATATATTTTTTTACCTCTTCCAACAGTTCGTATAGGTCATACTGTTTACACAGTATCCCAGTGGCCTAAGACACTGGACTCCTAAGCCATGGATTGTGAGTTCTAGCCTTTTCTGAAGTGGATGGAAGCAGAGTGGCGCAGCGGGAGCGTGCTGGGCCCATAATCCAGAGGTCGATGGATCGAAACCATCCTCTGCTAAACAGTTTATTTTAAGTGCGAACAACATTTTTAAAAAATGTGTCGTTTCATGGGCATGTCTCAGTGCCATTATATATATTTTTTTACCTCTTCCAACAGTTCGTATAGGTCATACTGTTTACACAGTATCCCAGTGGCCTAAGACACTGGACTCCTAAGCCATGGATTGTGAGTTCTAGCCTTTTCTGAAGTGGATGGAAGCAGAGTGGCGCAGCGGGAGCGTGCTGGGCCCATAACCCAGAGGTCGATGGATCGAAACCATCCTCTGCTAAACAGTTTATTTTAAGTGCGAACAACATTTTTAAAAAATGTGTTGTTTCATGGGCATGTCTCAGTGCCATTATATATATTTTTTTACCTCTTCCAACAGTTCGTATAGGTCATACTGTTTACACAGTATCCCAGTGGCCTAAGACACTGGACTCCTAAGCCATGGATTGTGAGTTCTAGCCTTTTCTGAAGTGGATGGAAGCAGAGTGGCGCAGCGTGAGCGTGCTGGGCCCATAACCCAGAGGTCGATGGATCGAAACCATCCTCTGCTAAACAGTTTATTTTAAGTGCGAACAACATTTTTTAAAATGTGTCGTTTCATGGGCATGTCTCAGTGCCATTATATATATTTTTTTACCTCTTCCAACAGTTCGTATAGGTCATACTGTTTACACAGTATCCCAGTGGCCTAAGACACTGGACTCCTAAGCCATGGATTGTGAGTTCTAGCCTTTTCTGAAGTGGATGGAAGCAGAGTGGCGCAGCGGGAGCGTGCTGGGCCCATAACCCAGAGGTCGATGGATCGAAACCATCCTCTGCTAAACAGTTTATTTTAAGTGCGAACAACATTTTAAAAAATGTGTCGTTTCATGGGCATGTCTCAGTGCCATTATATATATTTTTTTACCTCTTCCAACAGTTCGTATAGGTCATACTGTTTACACAGTATCCCAGTGGCCTAAGACACTGGACTCCTAAGCCATGGATTGTGAGTTCTAGTCTTTTCTGAAGTGGCTGAGAGCAGAGTGGCGCAGTGGGAGCGTGCTGGGACCATAACCCAGAGGTCGATGGATCGAAACCATCCTCTGCTAAACAGTTTATTTAAGTGCGAACAACATTTTTAAAAATGTGTCGTTTCATGGGCATGTCTCAGTGCCATTATATATATTTTTTTACCTCTATCCAACAGTTCGTATAGGTCATACTGTTTACACAGTATCCCAGTGGCTAAGACACTGGACTCCTAAGCCATGGATTGTGAGTTCTAGTCTTTTCTGAAGTGGATGAGAGCAGAGTGGCGCAGCGGGAGCGTGCTGGGCCCATACCCAGAGGTCGATGGATCGAAACCATCTCTGCTAAACAGTTTATTTTAAGTGCGAACAACATTTTAAAAAATGTGTCGTTTCATGGGCAAGGTCTCAGTGCCATTATATATATTTTTTTACCTCTTCCAACAGTTCGTATAGGTCATACTGTTTTACACAGTATCCCAGTGGCCTAAGACACTGGACTCCTAAGCCATGGATTGTGAGTTCTAGTCTTTTCTGAGGTGGATGGAAGCAGAGTGGCGCAGCGGGAGCGTGCTGAGCCCATAACCCAGAGGTCGATGGATCGAAACCATCCTCTGCTAAACAGTTTATTTTAAGTGCGAACAACATTTTTAAAAAATGTGTCGTTTCATGGGCATGTCTCAGTGCCATTATATATATTTTTTTACCTCTTCCAACAGTTCGTATAGGTCATACTGTTTACACAGTATCCCAGTGGCCTAAGACACTGGACTCCTAAGCCATGGATTGTGAGTTCTAGTCCTTTTCTGAAGTGGATGGAAGCAGAGTGGCGCAGCGGGAGCGTGCTGGGCCCATAACCCAGAGGTCGATGGATCGAAACCATCCTCTGCTAACAGTTTATTTTAAGTGCGAACAACATTTTTAAAAAATGTGTCGTTTCATGGGCATGTCTCAGTGCCATTATATATATTTTTTTACCTCTTCCAACAGTTCGTATAGGTCATACTGTTTACACAGTATCCCAGTGGCCTAAGACACTGGACTCCTAAGCCATGGATTGTGAGTTCTAGTCCTTTTCTGAAGTGGATGGAAGCAGAGTGGCGCAGCGGGAGCGTGCTGGGCCCATAACCCAGAGGTCGATGGATCGAAACCATCCTCTGCTAAACAGTTTATTTTAAGTGCGAACAACATTTTTAAAAAATGTGTCGTTTCATGGGCATGTCTCAGTGCCATTATATATATTTTTTTACCTCTTCCAACAGTTCGTATAGGTCATACTGTTTACACAGTATCCCAGTGGCCTAAGACACTGGACTCCTAAGCCATGGATTGTGAGTTCTAGTCTTTTCTGAAGTGGATGGAAGCAGAGTGGCGCAGCGGGAGCGTGCTGGGCCCATAACCCAGAGGTCGATGGATCGAAACCATCCTCTGCTAAACAGTTTATTTTAAGTGCGAACAACATTTTTAAAAAATGTGTCGTTTCATGGGCATGTCTCAGTGCCATTATATATATTTTTTTACCTCTTCCAACAGTTCGTATAGGTCATACTGTTTACACAGTATCCCAGTGGCCTAAGACACTGGACTCCTAAGCCATGGATTGTGAGTTCTAGTCTTTTCTGAAGTGGATGGAAGCAGAGTGGCGCAGCGGGAGCGTGCTGGGCCCATAACCCAGAGGTCGATGGATCGAAACCATCCTCTGCTAAACAGTTTATTTTAAGTGCGAACAACATTTTTAAAAAATGTGTCGTTTCATGGGCATGTCTCAGTGCCATTATATATATTTTTTTACCTCTTCCAACAGTTCGTATAGGTCATACTGTTTACACAGTATCCCAGTGGCCTAAGACACTGGACTCCTAAGCCATGGATTGTGAGTTCTAGTCTTTTCTGAAGTGGATGGAAGCAGAGTGGCGCAGCGGGAGCGTGCTGGGCCCATAACCCAGAGGTCGATGGATCGAAACCATCCTCTGCTAAACAGTTTATTTTAAGTGCGAACAACATTTTTAAAAAATGTGTCGTTTCATGGGCATGTCTCAGTGCCATTATATATATTTTTTACCTCTTCCAACAGTTCGTATAGGTCATACTGTTTACACAGTATCCCAGTGGCCTAAGACACTGGACTCCTAAGCCATGGATTGTGAGTTCTAGTCTTTTCTGAAGTGGATGGAAGCAGAGTGGCGCAGCGGGAGCGTGCTGGGCCCATAACCCAGAGGTCGATGGATCGAAACCATCCTCTGCTAAACAGTTTATTTTAAGTGCGAACAACATTTTTAAAAAATGTGTCGTTTCATGGGCATGTCTCAGTGCCATTATATATATTTTTTTACCTCTTCCAACAGTTTCGTATAGGTCATACTGTTTACACAGTATCCCAGTGGCCTAAGACACTGGACTCCTAAGCCATGGATTGTGAGTTCTAGTCCTTTTCTGAAGTGGATGAAGCAGAGTGGCGCAGCGGGAGCGTGCTGGGCCCATAACCCAGAGGTCGATGGATCGAAACCATCCTCTGCTAAACAGTTTATTTTAAGTGCGAACAACATTTTTAAAA
>NW_023493883.1:90000-98706 GCF_013265735.2 Oncorhynchus mykiss | reverse complement strand
ACGTTTCAATCACCAGTTGCACATTTTCAATCACCAGTTGCACGGAGGATTAATAGCAATCTGCATCCATCGCGATTTCTTAAAGTGTCTATAAAGCACTCAGGACGGGCCCGACCGAGACAGGGCCTTAGTGGGGTGCTCCCATAGCGGGCAACAATGAGAGGGGTGCCTTTAAATTCATTTTGAACCATATTTGAAATTTTGGGTTACCAGATGCACGTTTTCAATCACCAGTTGCACGGAGGATTAATAGCAATCTGCATCCATCGTGATTTCTTAAAGTGTGTAAAAAGCACCCAAGGACGGCCCTGACAGAGAGAGGGCCGTAGTGGGGCACTCCCCTAGCGGGCTATATCAATAGAATGACGGGTAAAAGTATTTAAAACCCTTTTATAATTTTTGGGTTACCAGATGCACGTTTTCAATCACCAGGTGCACGGAGGAAAATGAGCATTTGCATCCATAGTCATGTTTTAAACCGTCCATAAAGCACTCTTGGCCGGCCCCGGCAGAGAGAGAAAGAGATGGTGAAAAAAAAAAAAAAATCATCATCAGACCTTCCATAAATAATTCGGGCCGGCCCCCATTGCTAAAGGTCCGTAGTAGGGTGCGCCATAAGCGGACATGAATAGATGGAACACCGCTAACCGCATAGAGAACCGTGTTTTGGGTGACCAGGTGCACGTTTTCAATCACCAGTTGCACATTTTCAATCACCAGTTGCACGGAGGATTAATAGCAATCTGCATCCATCGCGATTTCTTAAAGTGTCTATAAAGCACTCAGGACGGGCCCGACCGAGACAGGGCCTTAGTGGGGTGCTCCCATAGCGGGCAACAATGAGAGGGGTGCCTTTAAATTCATTTTGAACCATATTTGAAATTTTGGGTTACCAGATGCACGTTTTCAATCACCAGTTGCACGGAGGATTAATAGCAATCTGCATCCATCGTGATTTCTTAAAGTGTGTAAAAAGCACCCAAGGACGGCCCTGACAGAGAGAGGGCCGTAGTGGGGCACTCCCCTAGCGGGCTATATCAATAGAATGACGGGTAAAAGTATTTAAAACCCTTTTATAATTTTTGGGTTACCAGATGCACGTTTTCAATCACCAGGTGCACGGAGGAAAATGAGCATTTGCATCCATAGTCATGTTTTAAACCGTCCATAAAGCACTCTTGGCCGGCCCCGGCAGAGAGAGAAAGAGATGGTGAAAAAAAAAAAAAAATCATCATCAGACCTTCCATAAATAATTCGGGCCGGCCCCCATTGCTAAAGGTCCGTAGTAGGGTGCGCCATAAGCGGACATGAATAGATGGAACACCGCTAACCGCATAGAGAACCGTGTTTTGGGTGACCAGGTGCACGTTTTCAATCACCAGTTGCACATTTTCAATCACCAGTTGCACGGAGGATTAATAGCAATCTGCATCCATCGCGATTTCTTAAAGTGTCTATAAAGCACTCAGGACGGGCCCGACCGAGACAGGGCCTTAGTGGGGTGCTCCCATAGCGGGCAACAATGAGAGGGGTGCCTTTAAATTCATTTTGAACCATATTTGAAATTTTGGGTTACCAGATGCACGTTTTCAATCACCAGTTGCACGGAGGATTAATAGCAATCTGCATCCATCGTGATTTCTTAAAGTGTGTAAAAAGCACCCAAGGACGGCCCTGACAGAGAGAGGGCCGTAGTGGGGCACTCCCCTAGCGGGCTATATCAATAGAATGACGGGTAAAAGTATTTAAAACCCTTTTATAATTTTTGGGTTACCAGATGCACGTTTTCAATCACCAGGTGCACGGAGGAAAATGAGCATTTGCATCCATAGTCATGTTTTAAACCGTCCATAAAGCACTCTTGGCCGGCCCCGGCAGAGAGAGAAAGAGATGGTGAAAAAAAAAAAAAAATCATCATCAGACCTTCCATAAATAATTCGGGCCGGCCCCCATTGCTAAAGGTCCGTAGTAGGGTGCGCCATAAGCGGACATGAATAGATGGAACACCGCTAACCGCATAGAGAACCGTGTTTTGGGTGACCAGGTGCACGTTTTCAATCACCAGTTGCACATTTTCAATCACCAGTTGCACGGAGGATTAATAGCAATCTGCATCCATCGCGATTTCTTAAAGTGTCTATAAAGCACTCAGGACGGGCCCGACCGAGACAGGGCCTTAGTGGGGTGCTCCCATAGCGGGCAACAATGAGAGGGGTGCCTTTAAATTCATTTTGAACCATATTTGAAATTTTGGGTTACCAGATGCACGTTTTCAATCACCAGTTGCACGGAGGATTAATAGCAATCTGCATCCATCGTGATTTCTTAAAGTGTGTAAAAAGCACCCAAGGACGGCCCTGACAGAGAGAGGGCCGTAGTGGGGCACTCCCCTAGCGGGCTATATCAATAGAATGACGGGTAAAAGTATTTAAAACCCTTTTATAATTTTTGGGTTACCAGATGCACGTTTTCAATCACCAGGTGCACGGAGGAAAATGAGCATTTGCATCCATAGTCATGTTTTAAACCGTCCATAAAGCACTCTTGGCCGGCCCCGGCAGAGAGAGAAAGAGATGGTGAAAAAAAAAAAAAAATCATCATCAGACCTTCCATAAATAATTCGGGCCGGCCCCCATTGCTAAAGGTCCGTAGTAGGGTGCGCCATAAGCGGACATGAATAGATGGAACACCGCTAACCGCATAGAGAACCGTGTTTTGGGTGACCAGGTGCACGTTTTCAATCACCAGTTGCACATTTTCAATCACCAGTTGCACGGAGGATTAATAGCAATCTGCATCCATCGCGATTTCTTAAAGTGTCTATAAAGCACTCAGGACGGGCCCGACCGAGACAGGGCCTTAGTGGGGTGCTCCCATAGCGGGCAACAATGAGAGGGGTGCCTTTAAATTCATTTTGAACCATATTTGAAATTTTGGGTTACCAGATGCACGTTTTCAATCACCAGTTGCACGGAGGATTAATAGCAATCTGCATCCATCGTGATTTCTTAAAGTGTGTAAAAAGCACCCAAGGACGGCCCTGACAGAGAGAGGGCCGTAGTGGGGCACTCCCCTAGCGGGCTATATCAATAGAATGACGGGTAAAAGTATTTAAAACCCTTTTATAATTTTTGGGTTACCAGATGCACGTTTTCAATCACCAGGTGCACGGAGGAAAATGAGCATTTGCATCCATAGTCATGTTTTAAACCGTCCATAAAGCACTCTTGGCCGGCCCCGGCAGAGAGAGAAAGAGATGGTGAAAAAAAAAAAAAAATCATCATCAGACCTTCCATAAATAATTCGGGCCGGCCCCCATTGCTAAAGGTCCGTAGTAGGGTGCGCCATAAGCGGACATGAATAGATGGAACACCGCTAACCGCATAGAGAACCGTGTTTTGGGTGACCAGGTGCACGTTTTCAATCACCAGTTGCACATTTTCAATCACCAGTTGCACGGAGGATTAATAGCAATCTGCATCCATCGCGATTTCTTAAAGTGTCTATAAAGCACTCAGGACGGGCCCGACCGAGACAGGGCCTTAGTGGGGTGCTCCCATAGCGGGCAACAATGAGAGGGGTGCCTTTAAATTCATTTTGAACCATATTTGAAATTTTGGGTTACCAGATGCACGTTTTCAATCACCAGTTGCACGGAGGATTAATAGCAATCTGCATCCATCGTGATTTCTTAAAGTGTGTAAAAAGCACCCAAGGACGGCCCTGACAGAGAGAGGGCCGTAGTGGGGCACTCCCCTAGCGGGCTATATCAATAGAATGACGGGTAAAAGTATTTAAAACCCTTTTATAATTTTTGGGTTACCAGATGCACGTTTTCAATCACCAGGTGCACGGAGGAAAATGAGCATTTGCATCCATAGTCATGTTTTAAACCGTCCATAAAGCACTCTTGGCCGGCCCCGGCAGAGAGAGAAAGAGATGGTGAAAAAAAAAAAAAAATCATCATCAGACCTTCCATAAATAATTCGGGCCGGCCCCCATTGCTAAAGGTCCGTAGTAGGGTGCGCCATAAGCGGACATGAATAGATGGAACACCGCTAACCGCATAGAGAACCGTGTTTTGGGTGACCAGGTGCACGTTTTCAATCACCAGTTGCACATTTTCAATCACCAGTTGCACGGAGGATTAATAGCAATCTGCATCCATCGCGATTTCTTAAAGTGTCTATAAAGCACTCAGGACGGGCCCGACCGAGACAGGGCCTTAGTGGGGTGCTCCCATAGCGGGCAACAATGAGAGGGGTGCCTTTAAATTCATTTTGAACCATATTTGAATTTTGGGTTACCAGATGCACGTTTTCAATCACCAGTTGCACGGAGGATTAATAGCAATCTGCATCCATCGGGATTTCTTAAAGTGTGTAAAAAGCACCCAAGGACGGCCCTGACAGAGAGAGGGCCGTAGTGGGGCACTCCCCTAGCGGGCTATATCAATAGAATGACGGGTAAAAGTATTTAAAACCCTTTATAATTTTTGGGTTACCAGATGCACGTTTTCAATCACCAGGTGCACGGAGGAAATGAGCATTTGCATCCATAGTCAGGTTTTAAACCGTCCATAAAGCACTCTTGGCGGCCCCGGCAGAGAGAGAAAGAGATGGTGAAAAAAAAAAAAAATCATCATCAGACCTTCCATAAATAATTCGGGCCGGCCCCCATTGCTAAAGGTCCGTAGTAGGGTGCGCCATAAGCGGACATGAATAGATGGAACACCGCTAACCGCATAGAGAACCGTGTTTTGGGTGACCAGGTGCACGTTTTCAATCACCAGTTGCACATTTTCAATCACCAGTTGCACGGAGGATTAATAGCAATCTGCATCCATCGCGATTTCTTAAAGTGTCTATAAAGCACGCAGGACGGCCCGACCGAGACAGGGCCTTAGTGGGGTGCTCCCATAGCGGGCAACAATGAGAGGGGTGCCTTTAAATTCATTTTGAACCATATTTGAAATTTTGGGTTACCAGATGCACGTTTTCAATCACCAGTTGCACGGAGGATTAATAGCAATCTGCATCCATCGTGATTTCTTAAAGTGTGTAAAAAGCACCCAAGGACGGCCCTGACAGAGAGAGGGCCGTAGTGGGGCACTCCCCTAGCGGGCTATATCAATAGAATGACGGGTAAAAGTATTTAAAACCCTTTTATAATTTTTGGGTTACCAGATGCACGTTTTCAATCACCAGGTGCACGGAGGAAAATGAGCATTTGCATCCATAGTCATGTTTTAAACCGTCCATAAAGCACTCTTGGCCGGCCCCGGCAGAGAGAGAAAGAGATGGTGAAAAAAAAAAAAAATCATCATCAGACCTTCCATAAATAATTCGGGCCGGCCCCCATTGCTAAAGGTCCGTAGTAGGTGCGCCATAAGCGGACATGAATAGATGGAACACCGCTAACCGCATAGAGAACCGTGTTTTGGGTGACCAGGGTGCACGTTTTCAATCACCAGTTGCACATTTTCAATCACCAGTTGCACGGAGGATTAATAGCAATCTGCATCCATCGCGATTTCTTAAAGTGTCTATAAGCACTCAGGACGGGCCCGACCGAGACAGGGCCTTAGTGGGGTGCTCCCATAGCGGGCAACAATGAGAGGGGTGCCTTTAAATTCATTTTGAACCATATTTGAAATTTTGGTTACCAGATGCACGTTTTCAATCACCAGTTGCACGGAGGATTAATAGCAATCTGCATCCATCGTGATTTCTTAAAGTGTGTAAAAAGCACCCAAGGACGGCCCTGACAGAGAGAGGGCCGTAGTGGGGCACTCCCCTAGCGGCTATATCAATAGAATGACGGGTAAAAGTATTTAAAACCCTTTTATAATTTTTGGGTTACCAGATGCACGTTTTCAATCACCAGGTGCACGGAGGAAAATGAGCATTTGCATCCATAGTCATGTTTTAAACCGTCCATAAAGCACTCTTGGCCGGCCCCGGCAGAGAGAGAAAGAGATGGTGAAAAAAAAAAAAATCATCATCAGACCTTCCATAAATAATTCGGGCCGGCCCCCATTGCTAAAGGTCCGTAGTAGGGTGCGCCATAAGCGGACATGAATAGATGGAACACGCTAACCGCATAGAGAACCGTGTTTTGGGTGACCAGGTGCACGTTTTCAATCACCAGTTGCACATTTTCAATCACCAGTTGCACGGAGGATTAATAGCAATCTGCATCCATCGCGATTTCTTAAAGTGTCTATAAAGCACTCAGGACGGGCCCGACCGAGACAGGGCCTTAGTGGGGTGCTCCCATAGCGGGCAACAATGAGAGGGGTGCCTTTAAATTCATTTTGAACCATATTTGAAATTTTGGGTTACCAGATGCACGTTTTCAATCACCAGTTGCACGGAGGATTAATAGCAATCTGCATCCATCGTGATTTCTTAAGTGTGTAAAAAGCACCAAGGACGGCCCTGACAGAGAGAGGGCCGTAGTGGGGCACTCCCCTAGCGGGCTATATCAATAGAATGACGGGTAAAAGTATTTAAAACCCTTTATAATTTTTGGGTTACCAGATGCACGTTTTCAATCACCAGGTGCACGGAGGAAAATGAGCATTTGCATCCATAGTCATGTTTTAAACCGTCCATAAAGCACTCTTGGCCGGCCCCGGCAGAGAGAGAAAAGAGATGGTGAAAAAAAAAAAAAAAATCATCATCAGACCTTCCATAAATAATTCGGGCCGGCCCCCATTGCTAAAGGTCCGTAGTAGGGTGCGCCATAAGCGGACATGAATAGATGGAACACCGCTAACCGCATAGAGAACCGTGTTTTGGGTGACCAGGTGCACGTTTTCAATCACCAGTTTGCACATTTTCAATCACCAGGTTGCACGGAGGATTAATAGCAATCTGCATCCATCGCGATTTCTTAAAGTGTCTATAAAGCACTCAGGACGGGCCCGACCGAGACAGGGCCTTAGTGGGGTGCTCCCATAGCGGGCAACAATGAGAGGGGTGCCTTTAAATTCATTTTGAACCATATTTGAAATTTTGGGTTACCAGATGCACGTTTTCAATCACCAGTTGCACGGAGGATTAATAGCAATCTGCATCCATCGTGATTTCTTAAAGTGTGTAAAAAGCACCCAAGGACGGCCCTGACAGAGAGAGGGCCGTAGTGGGGCACTCCCCTAGCGGGCTATATCAATAGAATGACGGGTAAAAGTATTTAAAACCCTTTTATAATTTTTGGGTTACCAGATGCACGTTTTCAATCACCAGGTGCACGGAGGAAAATGAGCATTTGCATCCATAGTCATGTTTTAAACCGTCCATAAAGCACTCTTGGCCGGCCCCGGCAGAGAGAGAAAGAGATGGTGAAAAAAAAAAAAAATCATCATCAGACTTCATAAATAATTCGGGGCCGGCCCCCATTGCTAAAGGTCCGTAGTAGGGTGCGCCATAAGCGGACATGAATAGATGGAACACCGCTAACCGCATAGAGAACCGTGTTTTGGGTGACCAGGTGCACGTTTTCAATCACCAGTGGCACATTTTCAATCACCAGTTGCACGGAGGATTAATAGCAATCTGCATCCATCGCGATTTCTTAAAGTGTCTATAAAGCACTCAGGACGGGCCCCGACCGAGACAGGGCCTTAGTGGGGTGCTCCCATAGCGGGCAACAATGAGAGGGGTGCCTTTAAATTCATTTTGAAACCATATTTGAAATTTTGGGTTACCAGATGCACGTTTTCAATCACCAGTTGCACGGAGGATTAATAGCAATCTGCATCCATCGTGATTTCTTAAAGTGTGTAAAAAGCACCCAAGGACGGCCCTGACAGAGAGAGGGCCGTAGTGGGGCACTCCCCTAGCGGGCTATATCAATAGAATGACGGGTAAAAGTATTTAAAACCCTTTTATAATTTTTGGGTTACCAGATGCACGTTTTTCAATCACCAGGTGCACGAGGAAAATGAGCATTTGCATCCATAGTCATGTTTTAAACCGTCCATAAAGCACTCTTGGCCGGCCCCGGCAGAGAGAGAAAGAGATGGTGGAAAAAAAAAAAAAAATCATCATCAGACCTTCCATAAATAATTCGGGCCGGCCCCCATTGCTAAAGGTCCGTAGTAGGGTGCGCCATAAGCGGACATGAATAGATGGAACACCGCTAACCGCATAGAGAACCGTGTTTTGGGTGACCAGGTGCACGTTTTCAATCACCAGTTGCACATTTTCAATCACCAGTTGCACGGAGGATTAATAGCAATCTGCATCCATCGCGATTTCTTAAGTGTCTATAAAGCACTCAGGACGGGCCCGACCGAGACAGGGCCTTAGTGGGGTGCTCCCATAGCGGGCAACAATGAGAGGGGTGCCTTTAAATTCATTTGAACCATATTTGAAATTTTGGGTTACCAGATGCACGTTTTCAATCACAGTTGCACGGAGGATTAATAGCAATCTGCATCCATCGTGATTTCTTAAAGTGTGTAAAAAGCACCCAAGGACGGCCCTGACAGAGAGAGGGCCGTAGTGGGGCACTCCCCTAGCGGGCTATATCAATAGAATGACGGGTAAAAGTATTTAAAACCCTTTTATAATTTTTGGGTTACCAGATGCACGTTTTCAATCACCAGGTGCACGGAGGAAAATGAGCATTTGCATCCATAGTCATGTTTTAAACCGTCCATAAAGCACCCAGGCCGGCCCGGCAGAGAGAGAAAAAGAG
>NW_023493883.1:65000-80000 GCF_013265735.2 Oncorhynchus mykiss | reverse complement strand
AGGATTAATAGCAATCTGCATCCATCGTGATATTTTAAACCGTCCATAAAGCACTCAAATAGGGCCCCCACTGAGAGAGGGCCGTAGTGGGCTACTCCCCTGGCGGGCATGAAGGTCAGGTATAGCTTTAAATGCATTTTGAACAGTTTTATAATTTTTGGGTTACCAGATGCACACGGGTCTTTTGCAAAACAATCACAATCTGCATCCATCGTAATATCTTAAAGTGTCCATAAAGCACTAAGCACGGCCCCGACCAAGAGAGGGCCGTAGTGGGCTACTCCCCTAGCGGGCTATATAAATAAAATGACCGGTAAATGCATTTTGGACAGTTTTATAATTTTTGGGTGACCAGGTGCACAAGTTCCATTTGGGTGACCAGGTGCACGCCGGCTTTTGGGTGACCAGGTGCACGCCGGTCTTTTGGGTGACCAGGTGCACAAGTTCCATTTGGGTGACCAGGTGCACGCCGGCTTTTGGGTGACCAGGTGCACAAGTTCCATTTGGGTGACCAGGTGCACGCCGGCTTTTGGGTGACCAGGTGCACAAGTTCCATTTGGGTGACCAGGTGCACGCCGGCTTTTGGGTGACCAGGTGCACATGGTCCTTTGGGTGACCAGGTGCACGCCGGCCTTTGGGTGACCAGGTGCACACGGTTCTTTTGGGTGACCAGGTGCACATGGTCCTTTGGGTGACCAGGTGCACGCCGGCCTTTGGGTGACCAGGTGCACACGGTTCTTTTGGGTGACCAGGTGCACATGGTCCTTTGGGTGACCAGGTGCACGCCGGCCTTTGGGTGACCAGGTGCACATGGTCCTTTTGGGTGACCAGGTGCACATGGTCCTTTGGGTGACCAGGTGCACGCCGGCCTTTGGGTGACCAGGTGCACACGGTTCTTTTGGGTGACCAGGTGCACATGGTCCTTTGGGTGACCAGGTGCACGCCGGCCTTTGGGTGACCAGGTGCACATGGTCCTTTTGGGTGACCAGGTGCACATGGTCCTTTGGGTGACCAGGTGCACGCCGGCCTTTGGGTGACCAGGTGCACACGGTTCTTTTGGGTGACCAGGTGCACATGGTCCTTTGGGTGACCAGGTGCACGCCGGCCTTTGGGTGACCAGGTGCACATGGTCCTTTTGGGTGACCAGGTGCACATGGTCCTTTGGGTGACCAGGTGCACGCCGGCCTTTGGGTGACCAGGTGCACATGGTCCTTTGGGTGACCAGGTGCACGCCGGCCTTTGGGTGACCAGGTGCACATGGTCCTTTGGGTGACCAGGTGCACGCCGGCCTTTGGGTGACCAGGTGCACATGGTCCTTTTGGGTGACCAGGTGCACATGGTCCTTTGGGTGACCAGGTGCACGCCGGCCTTTGGGTGACCAGGTGCACATGGTCCTTTGGGTGACCAGGTGCACGCCGGCCTTTGGGTGACCAGGTGCACATGGTCCTTTGGGTGACCAGGTGCACGCCGGCCTTTGGGTGACCAGGTGCACATGGTCCTTTTGGGTGACCAGGTGCACATGGTCCTTTGGGTGACCAGGTGCACGCCGGCCTTTGGGTGACCAGGTGCACATGGTCCTTTTGGGTGACCAGGTGCACGCCGGCCTTTGGGTGACCAGGTGCACATGGTCCTTTTGGGTGACCAGGTGCACATGGTCCTTTGGGTGACCAGGTGCACGCCGGCCTTTGGGTGACCAGGTGCACACGGTCCTTTTGGGTGACCAGGTGCACGCCGGCCTTTGGGTGACCAGGTGCACATGGTCCTTTTGGGTGACCAGGTGCACGCCGGCCTTTGGGTGACCAGGTGCACGCCGGTCCTTTTGGGTGACCAGGTGCACAAGTTCCATTTGGGTGACCAGGTGCACGCGGTTCATAACAGCGCGGTTATCTGCTTTAATGTCCGAGGAGGGGTGCTTAAGTGTGGGTGCCCTGGTTCACCTGGTATGCGAGGTTGTGGAGGTGGGGGGGGTCCCCTGCTGGTATCATCCCCGAAATAGAGGGGTGATACCCGGGTGGTGAGTAAGGGCCTACAAGCCTGGAGGTCAATAGCTCCAGGGGGTAAGCTCTACTGTCATGTCCGTAAATAGAGTGGTGTTACCCGGGTTTTGAACCATATTTTAATTTTTGGGTTACCAGATGCACACGGGTCTTTTGGAAAACAATCACAATCTGCATCCATCGTAATATCTTAAACTGTATATAAAGCACCTAAGGACGGGCCTGACCGAGAGAGGGCCGTAGTAGGGTACTCCCCTAGCGGGCTATATCAATAGAATGACCGGTAAAATGATTTAAAACAGTTTTATAATTTTTGGGTTACCAGATGCACACGGGTCTTTTGGAAAACAATCACAATCTGCATCCATCGTAATATATGAAACTGTATATAAAGCACTGAAGGACGGCCCCGACCGAGACAGGGCCTTAGTGGGGTGCTCCCATAGCGGGCTATATCAATAGAATGACCGGTAAAAGTATTTAAAACCGTTTTATAATTTTTGGGTTACCAGATGCACGTTTTCAATCACCAGTTGCACGGAGGATTAATAGCAATCTGCATCCATCGTGATTTCTTAAAGTGTGTAAAAAGCACCCAAGGACGGCCCTGACAGAGAGAGGGCCGTAGTGGGGCACTCCCCTAGCGGGCTATATCAATAGAATGACGGGTAAAAGTATTTAAAACCCTTTTATAATTTTTGGGTTACCAGATGCACGTTTTCAATCACCAGGTGCACGGAGGAAAATGAGCATTTGCATCCATAGTCATGTTTTAAACCGTCCATAAAGCACTCTTGGCCGGCCCCGGCAGAGAGAGAAAGAGATGGTGAAAAAAAAAAAAATCATCATCAGACCTTCCATAAATAATTCGGGCCGGCCCCCATTGCTAAAGGTCCGTAGTAGGGTGCGCCATAAGCGGACATGAATAGATGGAACACCGCTAACCGCATAGAGAACCGTGTTTTGGGTGACCAGGTGCACGTTTTCAATCACCAGTTGCACATTTTCAATCACCAGTTGCACGGAGGATTAATAGCAATCTGCATCCATCGCGATTTCTTAAAGTGTCTATAAAGCACTCAGGACGGGCCCGACCGAGACAGGGCCTTAGTGGGGTGCTCCCATAGCGGGCAACAATGAGAGGGGTGCCTTTAAATTCATTTTGAACCATATTTGAAATTTTGGGTTACCAGATGCACGTTTTCAATCACCAGTTGCACGGAGGATTAATAGCAATCTGCATCCATCGTGATTTCTTAAAGTGTGTAAAAAGCACCCAAGGACGGCCCTGACAGAGAGAGGGCCGTAGTGGGGCACTCCCCTAGCGGGCTATATCAATAGAATGACGGGTAAAAGTATTTAAAACCCTTTTATAATTTTTGGGTTACCAGATGCACGTTTTCAATCACCAGGTGCACGGAGGAAAATGAGCATTTGCATCCATAGTCATGTTTTAAACCGTCCATAAAGCACTCTTGGCCGGCCCCGGCAGAGAGAGAAAGAGATGGTGAAAAAAAAAAAAAAATCATCATCAGACCTTCCATAAATAATTCGGGCCGGCCCCCATTGCTAAAGGTCCGTAGTAGGGTGCGCCATAAGCGGACATGAATAGATGGAACACCGCTAACCGCATAGAGAACCGTGTTTTGGGTGACCAGGTGCACGTTTTCAATCACCAGTTGCACATTTTCAATCACCAGTTGCACGGAGGATTAATAGCAATCTGCATCCATCGCGATTTCTTAAAGTGTCTATAAAGCACTCAGGACGGGCCCGACCGAGACAGGGCCTTAGTGGGGTGCTCCCATAGCGGGCAACAATGAGAGGGGTGCCTTTAAATTCATTTTGAACCATATTTGAAATTTTGGGTTACCAGATGCACGTTTTCAATCACCAGTTGCACGGAGGATTAATAGCAATCTGCATCCATCGTGATTTCTTAAAGTGTGTAAAAAGCACCCAAGGACGGCCCTGACAGAGAGAGGGCCGTAGTGGGGCACTCCCCTAGCGGGCTATATCAATAGAATGACGGGTAAAAGTATTTAAAACCCTTTTATAATTTTTGGGTTACCAGATGCACGTTTTCAATCACCAGGTGCACGGAGGAAAATGAGCATTTGCATCCATAGTCATGTTTTAAACCGTCCATAAAGCACTCTTGGCCGGCCCCGGCAGAGAGAGAAAGAGATGGTGAAAAAAAAAAAAAATCATCATCAGACCTTCCATAAATAATTCGGGCCGGCCCCCATTGCTAAAGGTCCGTAGTAGGGTGCGCCATAAGCGGACATGAATAGATGGAACACCGCTAACCGCATAGAGAACCGTGTTTTGGGTGACCAGGTGCACGTTTTCAATCACCAGTTGCACATTTTCAATCACCAGTTGCACGGAGGATTAATAGCAATCTGCATCCATCGCGATTTCTTAAAGTGTCTATAAAGCACTCAGGACGGGCCCGACCGAGACAGGGCCTTAGTGGGGTGCTCCCATAGCGGGCAACAATGAGAGGGGTGCCTTTAAATTCATTTTGAACCATATTTGAAATTTTGGGTTACCAGATGCACGTTTTCAATCACCAGTTGCACGGAGGATTAATAGCAATCTGCATCCATCGTGATTTCTTAAAGTGTGTAAAAAGCACCCAAGGACGGCCCTGACAGAGAGAGGGCCGTAGTGGGGCACTCCCCTAGCGGGCTATATCAATAGAATGACGGGTAAAAGTATTTAAAACCCTTTTATAATTTTTGGGTTACCAGATGCACGTTTTCAATCACCAGGTGCACGGAGGAAAATGAGCATTTGCATCCATAGTCATGTTTTAAACCGTCCATAAAGCACTCTTGGCCGGCCCCGGCAGAGAGAGAAAGAGATGGTGAAAAAAAAAAAAAATCATCATCAGACCTTCCATAAATAATTCGGGCCGGCCCCCATTGCTAAAGGTCCGTAGTAGGGTGCGCCATAAGCGGACATGAATAGATGGAACACCGCTAACCGCATAGAGAACCGTGTTTTGGGTGACCAGGTGCACGTTTTCAATCACCAGTTGCACATTTTCAATCACCAGTTGCACGGAGGATTAATAGCAATCTGCATCCATCGCGATTTCTTAAAGTGTCTATAAAGCACTCAGGACGGGCCCGACCGAGACAGGGCCTTAGTGGGGTGCTCCCATAGCGGGCAACAATGAGAGGGGTGCCTTTAAATTCATTTTGAACCATATTTGAAATTTTGGGTTACCAGATGCACGTTTTCAATCACCAGTTGCACGGAGGATTAATAGCAATCTGCATCCATCGTGATTTCTTAAAGTGTGTAAAAAGCACCCAAGGACGGCCCTGACAGAGAGAGGGCCGTAGTGGGGCACTCCCCTAGCGGGCTATATCAATAGAATGACGGGTAAAAGTATTTAAAACCCTTTTATAATTTTTGGGTTACCAGATGCACGTTTTCAATCACCAGGTGCACGGAGGAAAATGAGCATTTGCATCCATAGTCATGTTTTAAACCGTCCATAAAGCACTCTTGGCCGGCCCCGGCAGAGAGAGAAAGAGATGGTGAAAAAAAAAAAAAATCATCATCAGACCTTCCATAAATAATTCGGGCCGGCCCCCATTGCTAAAGGTCCGTAGTAGGGTGCGCCATAAGCGGACATGAATAGATGGAACACCGCTAACCGCATAGAGAACCGTGTTTTGGGTGACCAGGTGCACGTTTTCAATCACCAGTTGCACATTTTCAATCACCAGTTGCACGGAGGATTAATAGCAATCTGCATCCATCGCGATTTCTTAAAGTGTCTATAAAGCACTCAGGACGGGCCCGACCGAGACAGGGCCTTAGTGGGGTGCTCCCATAGCGGGCAACAATGAGAGGGGTGCCTTTAAATTCATTTTGAACCATATTTGAAATTTTGGGTTACCAGATGCACGTTTTCAATCACCAGTTGCACGGAGGATTAATAGCAATCTGCATCCATCGTGATTTCTTAAAGTGTGTAAAAAGCACCCAAGGACGGCCCTGACAGAGAGAGGGCCGTAGTGGGGCACTCCCCTAGCGGGCTATATCAATAGAATGACGGGTAAAAGTATTTAAAACCCTTTTATAATTTTTGGGTTACCAGATGCACGTTTTCAATCACCAGGTGCACGGAGGAAAATGAGCATTTGCATCCATAGTCATGTTTTAAACCGTCCATAAAGCACTCTTGGCCGGCCCCGGCAGAGAGAGAAAGAGATGGTGAAAAAAAAAAAAAATCATCATCAGACCTTCCATAAATAATTCGGGCCGGCCCCCATTGCTAAAGGTCCGTAGTAGGGTGCGCCATAAGCGGACATGAATAGATGGAACACCGCTAACCGCATAGAGAACCGTGTTTTGGGTGACCAGGTGCACGTTTTCAATCACCAGTTGCACATTTTCAATCACCAGTTGCACGGAGGATTAATAGCAATCTGCATCCATCGCGATTTCTTAAAGTGTCTATAAAGCACTCAGGACGGGCCCGACCGAGACAGGGCCTTAGTGGGGTGCTCCCATAGCGGGCAACAATGAGAGGGGTGCCTTTAAATTCATTTTGAACCATATTTGAAATTTTGGGTTACCAGATGCACGTTTTCAATCACCAGTTGCACGGAGGATTAATAGCAATCTGCATCCATCGTGATTTCTTAAAGTGTGTAAAAAGCACCCAAGGACGGCCCTGACAGAGAGAGGGCCGTAGTGGGGCACTCCCCTAGCGGGCTATATCAATAGAATGACGGGTAAAAGTATTTAAAACCCTTTTATAATTTTTGGGTTACCAGATGCACGTTTTCAATCACCAGGTGCACGGAGGAAAATGAGCATTTGCATCCATAGTCATGTTTTAAACCGTCCATAAAGCACTCTTGGCCGGCCCCGGCAGAGAGAGAAAGAGATGGTGAAAAAAAAAAAAAATCATCATCAGACCTTCCATAAATAATTCGGGCCGGCCCCCATTGCTAAAGGTCCGTAGTAGGGTGCGCCATAAGCGGACATGAATAGATGGAACACCGCTAACCGCATAGAGAACCGTGTTTTGGGTGACCAGGTGCACGTTTTCAATCACCAGTTGCACATTTTCAATCACCAGTTGCACGGAGGATTAATAGCAATCTGCATCCATCGCGATTTCTTAAAGTGTCTATAAAGCACTCAGGACGGGCCCGACCGAGACAGGGCCTTAGTGGGGTGCTCCCATAGCGGGCAACAATGAGAGGGGTGCCTTTAAATTCATTTTGAACCATATTTGAAATTTTGGGTTACCAGATGCACGTTTTCAATCACCAGTTGCACGGAGGATTAATAGCAATCTGCATCCATCGTGATTTCTTAAAGTGTGTAAAAAGCACCCAAGGACGGCCCTGACAGAGAGAGGGCCGTAGTGGGGCACTCCCCTAGCGGGCTATATCAATAGAATGACGGGTAAAAGTATTTAAAACCCTTTTATAATTTTTGGGTTACCAGATGCACGTTTTCAATCACCAGGTGCACGGAGGAAAATGAGCATTTGCATCCATAGTCATGTTTTAAACCGTCCATAAAGCACTCTTGGCCGGCCCCGGCAGAGAGAGAAAGAGATGGTGAAAAAAAAAAAAAATCATCATCAGACCTTCCATAAATAATTCGGGCCGGCCCCCATTGCTAAAGGTCCGTAGTAGGGTGCGCCATAAGCGGACATGAATAGATGGAACACCGCTAACCGCATAGAGAACCGTGTTTTGGGTGACCAGGTGCACGTTTTCAATCACCAGTTGCACATTTTCAATCACCAGTTGCACGGAGGATTAATAGCAATCTGCATCCATCGCGATTTCTTAAAGTGTCTATAAAGCACTCAGGACGGGCCCGACCGAGACAGGGCCTTAGTGGGGTGCTCCCATAGCGGGCAACAATGAGAGGGGTGCCTTTAAATTCATTTTGAACCATATTTGAAATTTTGGGTTACCAGATGCACGTTTTCAATCACCAGTTGCACGGAGGATTAATAGCAATCTGCATCCATCGTGATTTCTTAAAGTGTGTAAAAAGCACCCAAGGACGGCCCTGACAGAGAGAGGGCCGTAGTGGGGCACTCCCCTAGCGGGCTATATCAATAGAATGACGGGTAAAAGTATTTAAAACCCTTTTATAATTTTTGGGTTACCAGATGCACGTTTTCAATCACCAGGTGCACGGAGGAAAATGAGCATTTGCATCCATAGTCATGTTTTAAACCGTCCATAAAGCACTCTTGGCCGGCCCCGGCAGAGAGAGAAAGAGATGGTGAAAAAAAAAAAAAATCATCATCAGACCTTCCATAAATAATTCGGGCCGGCCCCCATTGCTAAAGGTCCGTAGTAGGGTGCGCCATAAGCGGACATGAATAGATGGAACACCGCTAACCGCATAGAGAACCGTGTTTTGGGTGACCAGGTGCACGTTTTCAATCACCAGTTGCACATTTTCAATCACCAGTTGCACGGAGGATTAATAGCAATCTGCATCCATCGCGATTTCTTAAAGTGTCTATAAAGCACTCAGGACGGGCCCGACCGAGACAGGGCCTTAGTGGGGTGCTCCCATAGCGGGCAACAATGAGAGGGGTGCCTTTAAATTCATTTTGAACCATATTTGAAATTTTGGGTTACCAGATGCACGTTTTCAATCACCAGTTGCACGGAGGATTAATAGCAATCTGCATCCATCGTGATTTCTTAAAGTGTGTAAAAAGCACCCAAGGACGGCCCTGACAGAGAGAGGGCCGTAGTGGGGCACTCCCCTAGCGGGCTATATCAATAGAATGACGGGTAAAAGTATTTAAAACCCTTTTATAATTTTTGGGTTACCAGATGCACGTTTTCAATCACCAGGTGCACGGAGGAAAATGAGCATTTGCATCCATAGTCATGTTTTAAACCGTCCATAAAGCACTCTTGGCCGGCCCCGGCAGAGAGAGAAAGAGATGGTGAAAAAAAAAAAAAATCATCATCAGACCTTCCATAAATAATTCGGGCCGGCCCCCATTGCTAAAGGTCCGTAGTAGGGTGCGCCATAAGCGGACATGAATAGATGGAACACCGCTAACCGCATAGAGAACCGTGTTTTGGGTGACCAGGTGCACGTTTTCAATCACCAGTTGCACATTTTCAATCACCAGTTGCACGGAGGATTAATAGCAATCTGCATCCATCGCGATTTCTTAAAGTGTCTATAAAGCACTCAGGACGGGCCCGACCGAGACAGGGCCTTAGTGGGGTGCTCCCATAGCGGGCAACAATGAGAGGGGTGCCTTTAAATTCATTTTGAACCATATTTGAAATTTTGGGTTACCAGATGCACGTTTTCAATCACCAGTTGCACGGAGGATTAATAGCAATCTGCATCCATCGTGATTTCTTAAAGTGTGTAAAAAGCACCCAAGGACGGCCCTGACAGAGAGAGGGCCGTAGTGGGGCACTCCCCTAGCGGGCTATATCAATAGAATGACGGGTAAAAGTATTTAAAACCCTTTTATAATTTTTGGGTTACCAGATGCACGTTTTCAATCACCAGGTGCACGGAGGAAAATGAGCATTTGCATCCATAGTCATGTTTTAAACCGTCCATAAAGCACTCTTGGCCGGCCCCGGCAGAGAGAGAAAGAGATGGTGAAAAAAAAAAAAAATCATCATCAGACCTTCCATAAATAATTCGGGCCGGCCCCCATTGCTAAAGGTCCGTAGTAGGGTGCGCCATAAGCGGACATGAATAGATGGAACACCGCTAACCGCATAGAGAACCGTGTTTTGGGTGACCAGGTGCACGTTTTCAATCACCAGTTGCACATTTTCAATCACCAGTTGCACGGAGGATTAATAGCAATCTGCATCCATCGCGATTTCTTAAAGTGTCTATAAAGCACTCAGGACGGGCCCGACCGAGACAGGGCCTTAGTGGGGTGCTCCCATAGCGGGCAACAATGAGAGGGGTGCCTTTAAATTCATTTTGAACCATATTTGAAATTTTGGGTTACCAGATGCACGTTTTCAATCACCAGTTGCACGGAGGATTAATAGCAATCTGCATCCATCGTGATTTCTTAAAGTGTGTAAAAAGCACCCAAGGACGGCCCTGACAGAGAGAGGGCCGTAGTGGGGCACTCCCCTAGCGGGCTATATCAATAGAATGACGGGTAAAAGTATTTAAAACCCTTTTATAATTTTTGGGTTACCAGATGCACGTTTTCAATCACCAGGTGCACGGAGGAAAATGAGCATTTGCATCCATAGTCATGTTTTAAACCGTCCATAAAGCACTCTTGGCCGGCCCCGGCAGAGAGAGAAAGAGATGGTGAAAAAAAAAAAAAATCATCATCAGACCTTCCATAAATAATTCGGGCCGGCCCCCATTGCTAAAGGTCCGTAGTAGGGTGCGCCATAAGCGGACATGAATAGATGGAACACCGCTAACCGCATAGAGAACCGTGTTTTGGGTGACCAGGTGCACGTTTTCAATCACCAGTTGCACATTTTCAATCACCAGTTGCACGGAGGATTAATAGCAATCTGCATCCATCGCGATTTCTTAAAGTGTCTATAAAGCACTCAGGACGGGCCCGACCGAGACAGGGCCTTAGTGGGGTGCTCCCATAGCGGGCAACAATGAGAGGGGTGCCTTTAAATTCATTTTGAACCATATTTGAAATTTTGGGTTACCAGATGCACGTTTTCAATCACCAGTTGCACGGAGGATTAATAGCAATCTGCATCCATCGTGATTTCTTAAAGTGTGTAAAAAGCACCCAAGGACGGCCCTGACAGAGAGAGGGCCGTAGTGGGGCACTCCCCTAGCGGGCTATATCAATAGAATGACGGGTAAAAGTATTTAAAACCCTTTTATAATTTTTGGGTTACCAGATGCACGTTTTCAATCACCAGGTGCACGGAGGAAAATGAGCATTTGCATCCATAGTCATGTTTTAAACCGTCCATAAAGCACTCTTGGCCGGCCCCGGCAGAGAGAGAAAGAGATGGTGAAAAAAAAAAAAAATCATCATCAGACCTTCCATAAATAATTCGGGCCGGCCCCCATTGCTAAAGGTCCGTAGTAGGGTGCGCCATAAGCGGACATGAATAGATGGAACACCGCTAACCGCATAGAGAACCGTGTTTTGGGTGACCAGGTGCACGTTTTCAATCACCAGTTGCACATTTTCAATCACCAGTTGCACGGAGGATTAATAGCAATCTGCATCCATCGCGATTTCTTAAAGTGTCTATAAAGCACTCAGGACGGGCCCGACCGAGACAGGGCCTTAGTGGGGTGCTCCCATAGCGGGCAACAATGAGAGGGGTGCCTTTAAATTCATTTTGAACCATATTTGAAATTTTGGGTTACCAGATGCACGTTTTCAATCACCAGTTGCACGGAGGATTAATAGCAATCTGCATCCATCGTGATTTCTTAAAGTGTGTAAAAAGCACCCAAGGACGGCCCTGACAGAGAGAGGGCCGTAGTGGGGCACTCCCCTAGCGGGCTATATCAATAGAATGACGGGTAAAAGTATTTAAAACCCTTTTATAATTTTTGGGTTACCAGATGCACGTTTTCAATCACCAGGTGCACGGAGGAAAATGAGCATTTGCATCCATAGTCATGTTTTAAACCGTCCATAAAGCACTCTTGGCCGGCCCCGGCAGAGAGAGAAAGAGATGGTGAAAAAAAAAAAAAATCATCATCAGACCTTCCATAAATAATTCGGGCCGGCCCCCATTGCTAAAGGTCCGTAGTAGGGTGCGCCATAAGCGGACATGAATAGATGGAACACCGCTAACCGCATAGAGAACCGTGTTTTGGGTGACCAGGTGCACGTTTTCAATCACCAGTTGCACATTTTCAATCACCAGTTGCACGGAGGATTAATAGCAATCTGCATCCATCGCGATTTCTTAAAGTGTCTATAAAGCACTCAGGACGGGCCCGACCGAGACAGGGCCTTAGTGGGGTGCTCCCATAGCGGGCAACAATGAGAGGGGTGCCTTTAAATTCATTTTGAACCATATTTGAAATTTTGGGTTACCAGATGCACGTTTTCAATCACCAGTTGCACGGAGGATTAATAGCAATCTGCATCCATCGTGATTTCTTAAAGTGTGTAAAAAGCACCCAAGGACGGCCCTGACAGAGAGAGGGCCGTAGTGGGGCACTCCCCTAGCGGGCTATATCAATAGAATGACGGGTAAAAGTATTTAAAACCCTTTTATAATTTTTGGGTTACCAGATGCACGTTTTCAATCACCAGGTGCACGGAGGAAAATGAGCATTTGCATCCATAGTCATGTTTTAAACCGTCCATAAAGCACTCTTGGCCGGCCCCGGCAGAGAGAGAAAGAGATGGTGAAAAAAAAAAAAAATCATCATCAGACCTTCCATAAATAATTCGGGCCGGCCCCCATTGCTAAAGGTCCGTAGTAGGGTGCGCCATAAGCGGACATGAATAGATGGAACACCGCTAACCGCATAGAGAACCGTGTTTTGGGTGACCAGGTGCACGTTTTCAATCACCAGTTGCACATTTTCAATCACCAGTTGCACGGAGGATTAATAGCAATCTGCATCCATCGCGATTTCTTAAAGTGTCTATAAAGCACTCAGGACGGGCCCGACCGAGACAGGGCCTTAGTGGGGTGCTCCCATAGCGGGCAACAATGAGAGGGGTGCCTTTAAATTCATTTTGAACCATATTTGAAATTTTGGGTTACCAGATGCACGTTTTCAATCACCAGTTGCACGGAGGATTAATAGCAATCTGCATCCATCGTGATTTCTTAAAGTGTGTAAAAAGCACCCAAGGACGGCCCTGACAGAGAGAGGGCCGTAGTGGGGCACTCCCCTAGCGGGCTATATCAATAGAATGACGGGTAAAAGTATTTAAAACCCTTTTATAATTTTTGGGTTACCAGATGCACGTTTTCAATCACCAGGTGCACGGAGGAAAATGAGCATTTGCATCCATAGTCATGTTTTAAACCGTCCATAAAGCACTCTTGGCCGGCCCCGGCAGAGAGAGAAAGAGATGGTGAAAAAAAAAAAAAATCATCATCAGACCTTCCATAAATAATTCGGGCCGGCCCCCATTGCTAAAGGTCCGTAGTAGGGTGCGCCATAAGCGGACATGAATAGATGGAACACCGCTAACCGCATAGAGAACCGTGTTTTGGGTGACCAGGTGCACGTTTTCAATCACCAGTTGCACATTTTCAATCACCAGTTGCACGGAGGATTAATAGCAATCTGCATCCATCGCGATTTCTTAAAGTGTCTATAAAGCACTCAGGACGGGCCCGACCGAGACAGGGCCTTAGTGGGGTGCTCCCATAGCGGGCAACAATGAGAGGGGTGCCTTTAAATTCATTTTGAACCATATTTGAAATTTTGGGTTACCAGATGCACGTTTTCAATCACCAGTTGCACGGAGGATTAATAGCAATCTGCATCCATCGTGATTTCTTAAAGTGTGTAAAAAGCACCCAAGGACGGCCCTGACAGAGAGAGGGCCGTAGTGGGGCACTCCCCTAGCGGGCTATATCAATAGAATGACGGGTAAAAGTATTTAAAACCCTTTTATAATTTTTGGGTTACCAGATGCACGTTTTCAATCACCAGGTGCACGGAGGAAAATGAGCATTTGCATCCATAGTCATGTTTTAAACCGTCCATAAAGCACCCAGGGCCGGCCCCGGCAGAGAGAGAAAAAGAGGGGAAAAGTGTTGAAAAAAAAAAAAATCATACCTTCCATAAATAATTCGGACCGGCCCCCATTGAAAAGGTCCGTAGTAGGGTGCATCATTATCGGACATGAATCTCGGGAACACCGCTAACCGCATAGAGAACCGTGTTTTGGGTTACCAGATGCACGTTTTCAATCACCAGTTGCACGGAGAGAGAAAAAAAAAATCATACCTTCCATAAATAATTCGGACCGGCCCCCATTGAAAAGGTCCGTAGTAGGGTGCATCATTATCGGACATGAATCTCGGGAACACCGCTAACCGCATAGAGAACCGTGTTTTGGGTGACCAGGTGCACGTTTTCAATCACCAGTTGCACGGAGAAAAAAAAAGTAATCATACCTTCCATAAATAATTCAGGCCGACCCCCATTGAAAAAGGTCCGTAGTAGGGTGCATCATTATCGGACATGTATATCTGTAACACCGGCAAGCGCATTGAGAACCGCATTTTTGGGTTACCAGATGCACGTTTTCAATCACCAGGTGCACGGCTGTGAAAAGTGGGACTCTGTCATTTTTTCGACCAATTTCTGTAATTTTCAAAAAATGATTAAAAATACTTCCCGAAGGGCTAGAGGTCCCAAATTTCGTCTCATACCCTCTCTCGTGATGGGCAACAATTACATAATGTAAAAAAAAATTCGCATCCACAGGAACCTATGCATCCTGTGACATTCACTTTTTTCCCAAAACTTGAAACACGATTTCCTATTAAAATGTTTTATACAAAAACGTTTTTAATTGAATGTAAATGCTCGTCTATTTATGCACTTTCGTGCAAAAAAAACCCCATCAAGATCGGATGTGTACTTTTTGATTTATCACGTTTTTGTTGAATTTGACCCCCGATGGTGGGGCGCACAGAAGCCCTGTGAGGTTCAGGGCTTCATCGATATTTGGCCTGTTTTGGATTACACACTCAGTGGCGGGTCGACCAGACAGGTACCGGCGCGATTTCAGAAACCTGGTTTTTGGCAACAGGACTTCCATGTCCTAGAGAGACGGGGGTGGTGTCAAACTGCTCAGTCCGAATAGAAAATGAGTAACGGACAGTTTTGAGGGAAGTCAGACCCTCAGAACCATGGTACTTTGGACATTTTCCCGCCGGCGACCGATTTAGTGGTTTGACCAGACCCTTCGGCGCCCGATGTGTCCTAACTTTTGATCCACGTTGCCCAGCTTGGTGGTGGGAGGATATTGAGCCTTGTCCTGGGCAGGTGCTCTATCCCAGCT
>NW_023493883.1:45000-55000 GCF_013265735.2 Oncorhynchus mykiss | reverse complement strand
CTTTGGGTGACCAGGTGCACGCCGGCCTTTGGGTGACCAGGTGCACATGGTCCTTTTGGGTGACCAGGTGCACATGGTCCTTTGGGTGACCAGGTGCACGCCGGCCTTTGGGTGACCAGGTGCACATGGTCCTTTGGGTGACCAGGTGCACGCCGGCCTTTGGGTGACCAGGTGCACATGGTCCTTTGGGTGACCAGGTGCACGCCGGCCTTTGGGTGACCAGGTGCACATGGTCCTTTTGGGTGACCAGGTGCACATGGTCCTTTGGGTGACCAGGTGCACGCCGGCCTTTGGGTGACCAGGTGCACATGGTCCTTTTGGGTGACCAGGTGCACGCCGGCCTTTGGGTGACCAGGTGCACATGGTCCTTTTGGGTGACCAGGTGCACATGGTCCTTTGGGTGACCAGGTGCACGCCGGCCTTTGGGTGACCAGGTGCACACGGTCCTTTTGGGTGACCAGGTGCACGCCGGCCTTTGGGTGACCAGGTGCACATGGTCCTTTTGGGTGACCAGGTGCACGCCGGCCTTTGGGTGACCAGGTGCACGCCGGTCCTTTTGGGTGACCAGGTGCACAAGTTCCATTTGGGTGACCAGGTGCACGCGGTTCATAACAGCGCGGTTATCTGCTTTAATGTCCGAGGAGGGGTGCTTAAGTGTGGGTGCCCTGGTTCACCTGGTATGCGAGGTTGTGGAGGTGGGGGGGGTCCCCTGCTGGTATCATCCCCGAAATAGAGGGGTGATACCCGGGTGGTGAGTAAGGGCCTACAAGCCTGGAGGTCAATAGCTCCAGGGGGTAAGCTCTACTGTCATGTCCGTAAATAGAGTGGTGTTACCCGGGTTTTGAACCATATTTTAATTTTTGGGTTACCAGATGCACACGGGTCTTTTGGAAAACAATCACAATCTGCATCCATCGTAATATCTTAAACTGTATATAAAGCACCTAAGGACGGGCCTGACCGAGAGAGGGCCGTAGTAGGGTACTCCCCTAGCGGGCTATATCAATAGAATGACCGGTAAAATGATTTAAAACAGTTTTATAATTTTTGGGTTACCAGATGCACACGGGTCTTTTGGAAAACAATCACAATCTGCATCCATCGTAATATATGAAACTGTATATAAAGCACTGAAGGACGGCCCCGACCGAGACAGGGCCTTAGTGGGGTGCTCCCATAGCGGGCTATATCAATAGAATGACCGGTAAAAGTATTTAAAACCGTTTTATAATTTTTGGGTTACCAGATGCACGTTTTCAATCACCAGTTGCACGGAGGATTAATAGCAATCTGCATCCATCGTGATTTCTTAAAGTGTGTAAAAAGCACCCAAGGACGGCCCTGACAGAGAGAGGGCCGTAGTGGGGCACTCCCCTAGCGGGCTATATCAATAGAATGACGGGTAAAAGTATTTAAAACCCTTTTATAATTTTTGGGTTACCAGATGCACGTTTTCAATCACCAGGTGCACGGAGGAAAATGAGCATTTGCATCCATAGTCATGTTTTAAACCGTCCATAAAGCACTCTTGGCCGGCCCCGGCAGAGAGAGAAAGAGATGGTGAAAAAAAAAAAAAATCATCATCAGACCTTCCATAAATAATTCGGGCCGGCCCCCATTGCTAAAGGTCCGTAGTAGGGTGCGCCATAAGCGGACATGAATAGATGGAACACCGCTAACCGCATAGAGAACCGTGTTTTGGGTGACCAGGTGCACGTTTTCAATCACCAGTTGCACATTTTCAATCACCAGTTGCACGGAGGATTAATAGCAATCTGCATCCATCGCGATTTCTTAAAGTGTCTATAAAGCACTCAGGACGGGCCCGACCGAGACAGGGCCTTAGTGGGGTGCTCCCATAGCGGGCAACAATGAGAGGGGTGCCTTTAAATTCATTTTGAACCATATTTGAAATTTTGGGTTACCAGATGCACGTTTTCAATCACCAGTTGCACGGAGGATTAATAGCAATCTGCATCCATCGTGATTTCTTAAAGTGTGTAAAAAGCACCCAAGGACGGCCCTGACAGAGAGAGGGCCGTAGTGGGGCACTCCCCTAGCGGGCTATATCAATAGAATGACGGGTAAAAGTATTTAAAACCCTTTTATAATTTTTGGGTTACCAGATGCACGTTTTCAATCACCAGGTGCACGGAGGAAAATGAGCATTTGCATCCATAGTCATGTTTTAAACCGTCCATAAAGCACTCTTGGCCGGCCCCGGCAGAGAGAGAAAGAGATGGTGAAAAAAAAAAAAAATCATCATCAGACCTTCCATAAATAATTCGGGCCGGCCCCCATTGCTAAAGGTCCGTAGTAGGGTGCGCCATAAGCGGACATGAATAGATGGAACACCGCTAACCGCATAGAGAACCGTGTTTTGGGTGACCAGGTGCACGTTTTCAATCACCAGTTGCACATTTTCAATCACCAGTTGCACGGAGGATTAATAGCAATCTGCATCCATCGCGATTTCTTAAAGTGTCTATAAAGCACTCAGGACGGGCCCGACCGAGACAGGGCCTTAGTGGGGTGCTCCCATAGCGGGCAACAATGAGAGGGGTGCCTTTAAATTCATTTTGAACCATATTTGAAATTTTGGGTTACCAGATGCACGTTTTCAATCACCAGTTGCACGGAGGATTAATAGCAATCTGCATCCATCGTGATTTCTTAAAGTGTGTAAAAAGCACCCAAGGACGGCCCTGACAGAGAGAGGGCCGTAGTGGGGCACTCCCCTAGCGGGCTATATCAATAGAATGACGGGTAAAAGTATTTAAAACCCTTTTATAATTTTTGGGTTACCAGATGCACGTTTTCAATCACCAGGTGCACGGAGGAAAATGAGCATTTGCATCCATAGTCATGTTTTAAACCGTCCATAAAGCACTCTTGGCCGGCCCCGGCAGAGAGAGAAAGAGATGGTGAAAAAAAAAAAAAATCATCATCAGACCTTCCATAAATAATTCGGGCCGGCCCCCATTGCTAAAGGTCCGTAGTAGGGTGCGCCATAAGCGGACATGAATAGATGGAACACCGCTAACCGCATAGAGAACCGTGTTTTGGGTGACCAGGTGCACGTTTTCAATCACCAGTTGCACATTTTCAATCACCAGTTGCACGGAGGATTAATAGCAATCTGCATCCATCGCGATTTCTTAAAGTGTCTATAAAGCACTCAGGACGGGCCCGACCGAGACAGGGCCTTAGTGGGGTGCTCCCATAGCGGGCAACAATGAGAGGGGTGCCTTTAAATTCATTTTGAACCATATTTGAAATTTTGGGTTACCAGATGCACGTTTTCAATCACCAGTTGCACGGAGGATTAATAGCAATCTGCATCCATCGTGATTTCTTAAAGTGTGTAAAAAGCACCCAAGGACGGCCCTGACAGAGAGAGGGCCGTAGTGGGGCACTCCCCTAGCGGGCTATATCAATAGAATGACGGGTAAAAGTATTTAAAACCCTTTTATAATTTTTGGGTTACCAGATGCACGTTTTCAATCACCAGGTGCACGGAGGAAAATGAGCATTTGCATCCATAGTCATGTTTTAAACCGTCCATAAAGCACTCTTGGCCGGCCCCGGCAGAGAGAGAAAGAGATGGTGAAAAAAAAAAAAAATCATCATCAGACCTTCCATAAATAATTCGGGCCGGCCCCCATTGCTAAAGGTCCGTAGTAGGGTGCGCCATAAGCGGACATGAATAGATGGAACACCGCTAACCGCATAGAGAACCGTGTTTTGGGTGACCAGGTGCACGTTTTCAATCACCAGTTGCACATTTTCAATCACCAGTTGCACGGAGGATTAATAGCAATCTGCATCCATCGCGATTTCTTAAAGTGTCTATAAAGCACTCAGGACGGGCCCGACCGAGACAGGGCCTTAGTGGGGTGCTCCCATAGCGGGCAACAATGAGAGGGGTGCCTTTAAATTCATTTTGAACCATATTTGAAATTTTGGGTTACCAGATGCACGTTTTCAATCACCAGTTGCACGGAGGATTAATAGCAATCTGCATCCATCGTGATTTCTTAAAGTGTGTAAAAAGCACCCAAGGACGGCCCTGACAGAGAGAGGGCCGTAGTGGGGCACTCCCCTAGCGGGCTATATCAATAGAATGACGGGTAAAAGTATTTAAAACCCTTTTATAATTTTTGGGTTACCAGATGCACGTTTTCAATCACCAGGTGCACGGAGGAAAATGAGCATTTGCATCCATAGTCATGTTTTAAACCGTCCATAAAGCACTCTTGGCCGGCCCCGGCAGAGAGAGAAAGAGATGGTGAAAAAAAAAAAAAATCATCATCAGACCTTCCATAAATAATTCGGGCCGGCCCCCATTGCTAAAGGTCCGTAGTAGGGTGCGCCATAAGCGGACATGAATAGATGGAACACCGCTAACCGCATAGAGAACCGTGTTTTGGGTGACCAGGTGCACGTTTTCAATCACCAGTTGCACATTTTCAATCACCAGTTGCACGGAGGATTAATAGCAATCTGCATCCATCGCGATTTCTTAAAGTGTCTATAAAGCACTCAGGACGGGCCCGACCGAGACAGGGCCTTAGTGGGGTGCTCCCATAGCGGGCAACAATGAGAGGGGTGCCTTTAAATTCATTTTGAACCATATTTGAAATTTTGGGTTACCAGATGCACGTTTTCAATCACCAGTTGCACGGAGGATTAATAGCAATCTGCATCCATCGTGATTTCTTAAAGTGTGTAAAAAGCACCCAAGGACGGCCCTGACAGAGAGAGGGCCGTAGTGGGGCACTCCCCTAGCGGGCTATATCAATAGAATGACGGGTAAAAGTATTTAAAACCCTTTTATAATTTTTGGGTTACCAGATGCACGTTTTCAATCACCAGGTGCACGGAGGAAAATGAGCATTTGCATCCATAGTCATGTTTTAAACCGTCCATAAAGCACTCTTGGCCGGCCCCGGCAGAGAGAGAAAGAGATGGTGAAAAAAAAAAAAAATCATCATCAGACCTTCCATAAATAATTCGGGCCGGCCCCCATTGCTAAAGGTCCGTAGTAGGGTGCGCCATAAGCGGACATGAATAGATGGAACACCGCTAACCGCATAGAGAACCGTGTTTTGGGTGACCAGGTGCACGTTTTCAATCACCAGTTGCACATTTTCAATCACCAGTTGCACGGAGGATTAATAGCAATCTGCATCCATCGCGATTTCTTAAAGTGTCTATAAAGCACTCAGGACGGGCCCGACCGAGACAGGGCCTTAGTGGGGTGCTCCCATAGCGGGCAACAATGAGAGGGGTGCCTTTAAATTCATTTTGAACCATATTTGAAATTTTGGGTTACCAGATGCACGTTTTCAATCACCAGTTGCACGGAGGATTAATAGCAATCTGCATCCATCGTGATTTCTTAAAGTGTGTAAAAAGCACCCAAGGACGGCCCTGACAGAGAGAGGGCCGTAGTGGGGCACTCCCCTAGCGGGCTATATCAATAGAATGACGGGTAAAAGTATTTAAAACCCTTTTATAATTTTTGGGTTACCAGATGCACGTTTTCAATCACCAGGTGCACGGAGGAAAATGAGCATTTGCATCCATAGTCATGTTTTAAACCGTCCATAAAGCACTCTTGGCCGGCCCCGGCAGAGAGAGAAAGAGATGGTGAAAAAAAAAAAAAATCATCATCAGACCTTCCATAAATAATTCGGGCCGGCCCCCATTGCTAAAGGTCCGTAGTAGGGTGCGCCATAAGCGGACATGAATAGATGGAACACCGCTAACCGCATAGAGAACCGTGTTTTGGGTGACCAGGTGCACGTTTTCAATCACCAGTTGCACATTTTCAATCACCAGTTGCACGGAGGATTAATAGCAATCTGCATCCATCGCGATTTCTTAAAGTGTCTATAAAGCACTCAGGACGGGCCCGACCGAGACAGGGCCTTAGTGGGGTGCTCCCATAGCGGGCAACAATGAGAGGGGTGCCTTTAAATTCATTTTGAACCATATTTGAAATTTTGGGTTACCAGATGCACGTTTTCAATCACCAGTTGCACGGAGGATTAATAGCAATCTGCATCCATCGTGATTTCTTAAAGTGTGTAAAAAGCACCCAAGGACGGCCCTGACAGAGAGAGGGCCGTAGTGGGGCACTCCCCTAGCGGGCTATATCAATAGAATGACGGGTAAAAGTATTTAAAACCCTTTTATAATTTTTGGGTTACCAGATGCACGTTTTCAATCACCAGGTGCACGGAGGAAAATGAGCATTTGCATCCATAGTCATGTTTTAAACCGTCCATAAAGCACTCTTGGCCGGCCCCGGCAGAGAGAGAAAGAGATGGTGAAAAAAAAAAAAAATCATCATCAGACCTTCCATAAATAATTCGGGCCGGCCCCCATTGCTAAAGGTCCGTAGTAGGGTGCGCCATAAGCGGACATGAATAGATGGAACACCGCTAACCGCATAGAGAACCGTGTTTTGGGTGACCAGGTGCACGTTTTCAATCACCAGTTGCACATTTTCAATCACCAGTTGCACGGAGGATTAATAGCAATCTGCATCCATCGCGATTTCTTAAAGTGTCTATAAAGCACTCAGGACGGGCCCGACCGAGACAGGGCCTTAGTGGGGTGCTCCCATAGCGGGCAACAATGAGAGGGGTGCCTTTAAATTCATTTTGAACCATATTTGAAATTTTGGGTTACCAGATGCACGTTTTCAATCACCAGTTGCACGGAGGATTAATAGCAATCTGCATCCATCGTGATTTCTTAAAGTGTGTAAAAAGCACCCAAGGACGGCCCTGACAGAGAGAGGGCCGTAGTGGGGCACTCCCCTAGCGGGCTATATCAATAGAATGACGGGTAAAAGTATTTAAAACCCTTTTATAATTTTTGGGTTACCAGATGCACGTTTTCAATCACCAGGTGCACGGAGGAAAATGAGCATTTGCATCCATAGTCATGTTTTAAACCGTCCATAAAGCACTCTTGGCCGGCCCCGGCAGAGAGAGAAAGAGATGGTGAAAAAAAAAAAAAATCATCATCAGACCTTCCATAAATAATTCGGGCCGGCCCCCATTGCTAAAGGTCCGTAGTAGGGTGCGCCATAAGCGGACATGAATAGATGGAACACCGCTAACCGCATAGAGAACCGTGTTTTGGGTGACCAGGTGCACGTTTTCAATCACCAGTTGCACATTTTCAATCACCAGTTGCACGGAGGATTAATAGCAATCTGCATCCATCGCGATTTCTTAAAGTGTCTATAAAGCACTCAGGACGGGCCCGACCGAGACAGGGCCTTAGTGGGGTGCTCCCATAGCGGGCAACAATGAGAGGGGTGCCTTTAAATTCATTTTGAACCATATTTGAAATTTTGGGTTACCAGATGCACGTTTTCAATCACCAGTTGCACGGAGGATTAATAGCAATCTGCATCCATCGTGATTTCTTAAAGTGTGTAAAAAGCACCCAAGGACGGCCCTGACAGAGAGAGGGCCGTAGTGGGGCACTCCCCTAGCGGGCTATATCAATAGAATGACGGGTAAAAGTATTTAAAACCCTTTTATAATTTTTGGGTTACCAGATGCACGTTTTCAATCACCAGGTGCACGGAGGAAAATGAGCATTTGCATCCATAGTCATGTTTTAAACCGTCCATAAAGCACTCTTGGCCGGCCCCGGCAGAGAGAGAAAGAGATGGTGAAAAAAAAAAAAAATCATCATCAGACCTTCCATAAATAATTCGGGCCGGCCCCCATTGCTAAAGGTCCGTAGTAGGGTGCGCCATAAGCGGACATGAATAGATGGAACACCGCTAACCGCATAGAGAACCGTGTTTTGGGTGACCAGGTGCACGTTTTCAATCACCAGTTGCACATTTTCAATCACCAGTTGCACGGAGGATTAATAGCAATCTGCATCCATCGCGATTTCTTAAAGTGTCTATAAAGCACTCAGGACGGGCCCGACCGAGACAGGGCCTTAGTGGGGTGCTCCCATAGCGGGCAACAATGAGAGGGGTGCCTTTAAATTCATTTTGAACCATATTTGAAATTTTGGGTTACCAGATGCACGTTTTCAATCACCAGTTGCACGGAGGATTAATAGCAATCTGCATCCATCGTGATTTCTTAAAGTGTGTAAAAAGCACCCAAGGACGGCCCTGACAGAGAGAGGGCCGTAGTGGGGCACTCCCCTAGCGGGCTATATCAATAGAATGACGGGTAAAAGTATTTAAAACCCTTTTATAATTTTTGGGTTACCAGATGCACGTTTTCAATCACCAGGTGCACGGAGGAAAATGAGCATTTGCATCCATAGTCATGTTTTAAACCGTCCATAAAGCACTCTTGGCCGGCCCCGGCAGAGAGAGAAAGAGATGGTGAAAAAAAAAAAAAATCATCATCAGACCTTCCATAAATAATTCGGGCCGGCCCCCATTGCTAAAGGTCCGTAGTAGGGTGCGCCATAAGCGGACATGAATAGATGGAACACCGCTAACCGCATAGAGAACCGTGTTTTGGGTGACCAGGTGCACGTTTTCAATCACCAGTTGCACATTTTCAATCACCAGTTGCACGGAGGATTAATAGCAATCTGCATCCATCGCGATTTCTTAAAGTGTCTATAAAGCACTCAGGACGGGCCCGACCGAGACAGGGCCTTAGTGGGGTGCTCCCATAGCGGGCAACAATGAGAGGGGTGCCTTTAAATTCATTTTGAACCATATTTGAAATTTTGGGTTACCAGATGCACGTTTTCAATCACCAGTTGCACGGAGGATTAATAGCAATCTGCATCCATCGTGATTTCTTAAAGTGTGTAAAAAGCACCCAAGGACGGCCCTGACAGAGAGAGGGCCGTAGTGGGGCACTCCCCTAGCGGGCTATATCAATAGAATGACGGGTAAAAGTATTTAAAACCCTTTTATAATTTTTGGGTTACCAGATGCACGTTTTCAATCACCAGGTGCACGGAGGAAAATGAGCATTTGCATCCATAGTCATGTTTTAAACCGTCCATAAAGCACTCTTGGCCGGCCCCGGCAGAGAGAGAAAGAGATGGTGAAAAAAAAAAAAAATCATCATCAGACCTTCCATAAATAATTCGGGCCGGCCCCCATTGCTAAAGGTCCGTAGTAGGGTGCGCCATAAGCGGACATGAATAGATGGAACACCGCTAACCGCATAGAGAACCGTGTTTTGGGTGACCAGGTGCACGTTTTCAATCACCAGTTGCACATTTTCAATCACCAGTTGCACGGAGGATTAATAGCAATCTGCATCCATCGCGATTTCTTAAAGTGTCTATAAAGCACTCAGGACGGGCCCGACCGAGACAGGGCCTTAGTGGGGTGCTCCCATAGCGGGCAACAATGAGAGGGGTGCCTTTAAATTCATTTTGAACCATATTTGAAATTTTGGGTTACCAGATGCACGTTTTCAATCACCAGTTGCACGGAGGATTAATAGCAATCTGCATCCATCGTGATTTCTTAAAGTGTGTAAAAAGCACCCAAGGACGGCCCTGACAGAGAGAGGGCCGTAGTGGGGCACTCCCCTAGCGGGCTATATCAATAGAATGACGGGTAAAAGTATTTAAAACCCTTTTATAATTTTTGGGTTACCAGATGCACGTTTTCAATCACCAGGTGCACGGAGGAAAATGAGCATTTGCATCCATAGTCATGTTTTAAACCGTCCATAAAGCACCCAGGGCCGGCCCCGGCAGAGAGAGAAAAAGAGGGGAAAAGTGTTGAAAAAAAAAAAAAATCATACCTTCCATAAATAATTCGGACCGGCCCCCATTGAAAAGGTCCGTAGTAGGGTGCATCATTATCGGACATGAATCTCGGGAACACCGCTAACCGCATAGAGAACCGTGTTTTGGGTTACCAGATGCACGTTTTCAATCACCAGTTGCACGGAGAGAGAAAAAAAAAATCATACCTTCCATAAATAATTCGGACCGGCCCCCATTGAAAAGGTCCGTAGTAGGGTGC
>NW_023493883.1:25000-35000 GCF_013265735.2 Oncorhynchus mykiss | reverse complement strand
CGACCAAGAGAGGGCCGTAGTGGGCTACTCCCCTAGCGGGCTATATAAATAAAATGACCGGTAAATGCATTTTGGACAGTTTTATAATTTTTGGGTGACCAGGTGCACAAGTTCCATTTGGGTGACCAGGTGCACGCCGGCTTTTGGGTGACCAGGTGCACGCCGGTCTTTTGGGTGACCAGGTGCACAAGTTCCATTTGGGTGACCAGGTGCACGCCGGCTTTTGGGTGACCAGGTGCACAAGTTCCATTTGGGTGACCAGGTGCACGCCGGCTTTTGGGTGACCAGGTGCACAAGTTCCATTTGGGTGACCAGGTGCACGCCGGCTTTTGGGTGACCAGGTGCACATGGTCCTTTGGGTGACCAGGTGCACGCCGGCCTTTGGGTGACCAGGTGCACACGGTTCTTTTGGGTGACCAGGTGCACATGGTCCTTTGGGTGACCAGGTGCACGCCGGCCTTTGGGTGACCAGGTGCACACGGTTCTTTTGGGTGACCAGGTGCACATGGTCCTTTGGGTGACCAGGTGCACGCCGGCCTTTGGGTGACCAGGTGCACATGGTCCTTTTGGGTGACCAGGTGCACATGGTCCTTTGGGTGACCAGGTGCACGCCGGCCTTTGGGTGACCAGGTGCACACGGTTCTTTTGGGTGACCAGGTGCACATGGTCCTTTGGGTGACCAGGTGCACGCCGGCCTTTGGGTGACCAGGTGCACATGGTCCTTTTGGGTGACCAGGTGCACATGGTCCTTTGGGTGACCAGGTGCACGCCGGCCTTTGGGTGACCAGGTGCACACGGTTCTTTTGGGTGACCAGGTGCACATGGTCCTTTGGGTGACCAGGTGCACGCCGGCCTTTGGGTGACCAGGTGCACATGGTCCTTTTGGGTGACCAGGTGCACATGGTCCTTTGGGTGACCAGGTGCACGCCGGCCTTTGGGTGACCAGGTGCACATGGTCCTTTGGGTGACCAGGTGCACGCCGGCCTTTGGGTGACCAGGTGCACATGGTCCTTTGGGTGACCAGGTGCACGCCGGCCTTTGGGTGACCAGGTGCACATGGTCCTTTTGGGTGACCAGGTGCACATGGTCCTTTGGGTGACCAGGTGCACGCCGGCCTTTGGGTGACCAGGTGCACATGGTCCTTTGGGTGACCAGGTGCACGCCGGCCTTTGGGTGACCAGGTGCACATGGTCCTTTGGGTGACCAGGTGCACGCCGGCCTTTGGGTGACCAGGTGCACATGGTCCTTTTGGGTGACCAGGTGCACATGGTCCTTTGGGTGACCAGGTGCACGCCGGCCTTTGGGTGACCAGGTGCACATGGTCCTTTTGGGTGACCAGGTGCACGCCGGCCTTTGGGTGACCAGGTGCACATGGTCCTTTTGGGTGACCAGGTGCACATGGTCCTTTGGGTGACCAGGTGCACGCCGGCCTTTGGGTGACCAGGTGCACACGGTCCTTTTGGGTGACCAGGTGCACGCCGGCCTTTGGGTGACCAGGTGCACATGGTCCTTTTGGGTGACCAGGTGCACGCCGGCCTTTGGGTGACCAGGTGCACGCCGGTCCTTTTGGGTGACCAGGTGCACAAGTTCCATTTGGGTGACCAGGTGCACGCGGTTCATAACAGCGCGGTTATCTGCTTTAATGTCCGAGGAGGGGTGCTTAAGTGTGGGTGCCCTGGTTCACCTGGTATGCGAGGTTGTGGAGGTGGGGGGGGTCCCCTGCTGGTATCATCCCCGAAATAGAGGGGTGATACCCGGGTGGTGAGTAAGGGCCTACAAGCCTGGAGGTCAATAGCTCCAGGGGGTAAGCTCTACTGTCATGTCCGTAAATAGAGTGGTGTTACCCGGGTTTTGAACCATATTTTAATTTTTGGGTTACCAGATGCACACGGGTCTTTTGGAAAACAATCACAATCTGCATCCATCGTAATATCTTAAACTGTATATAAAGCACCTAAGGACGGGCCTGACCGAGAGAGGGCCGTAGTAGGGTACTCCCCTAGCGGGCTATATCAATAGAATGACCGGTAAAATGATTTAAAACAGTTTTATAATTTTTGGGTTACCAGATGCACACGGGTCTTTTGGAAAACAATCACAATCTGCATCCATCGTAATATATGAAACTGTATATAAAGCACTGAAGGACGGCCCCGACCGAGACAGGGCCTTAGTGGGGTGCTCCCATAGCGGGCTATATCAATAGAATGACCGGTAAAAGTATTTAAAACCGTTTTATAATTTTTGGGTTACCAGATGCACGTTTTCAATCACCAGTTGCACGGAGGATTAATAGCAATCTGCATCCATCGTGATTTCTTAAAGTGTGTAAAAAGCACCCAAGGACGGCCCTGACAGAGAGAGGGCCGTAGTGGGGCACTCCCCTAGCGGGCTATATCAATAGAATGACGGGTAAAAGTATTTAAAACCCTTTTATAATTTTTGGGTTACCAGATGCACGTTTTCAATCACCAGGTGCACGGAGGAAAATGAGCATTTGCATCCATAGTCATGTTTTAAACCGTCCATAAAGCACTCTTGGCCGGCCCCGGCAGAGAGAGAAAGAGATGGTGAAAAAAAAAAAAAATCATCATCAGACCTTCCATAAATAATTCGGGCCGGCCCCCATTGCTAAAGGTCCGTAGTAGGGTGCGCCATAAGCGGACATGAATAGATGGAACACCGCTAACCGCATAGAGAACCGTGTTTTGGGTGACCAGGTGCACGTTTTCAATCACCAGTTGCACATTTTCAATCACCAGTTGCACGGAGGATTAATAGCAATCTGCATCCATCGCGATTTCTTAAAGTGTCTATAAAGCACTCAGGACGGGCCCGACCGAGACAGGGCCTTAGTGGGGTGCTCCCATAGCGGGCAACAATGAGAGGGGTGCCTTTAAATTCATTTTGAACCATATTTGAAATTTTGGGTTACCAGATGCACGTTTTCAATCACCAGTTGCACGGAGGATTAATAGCAATCTGCATCCATCGTGATTTCTTAAAGTGTGTAAAAAGCACCCAAGGACGGCCCTGACAGAGAGAGGGCCGTAGTGGGGCACTCCCCTAGCGGGCTATATCAATAGAATGACGGGTAAAAGTATTTAAAACCCTTTTATAATTTTTGGGTTACCAGATGCACGTTTTCAATCACCAGGTGCACGGAGGAAAATGAGCATTTGCATCCATAGTCATGTTTTAAACCGTCCATAAAGCACTCTTGGCCGGCCCCGGCAGAGAGAGAAAGAGATGGTGAAAAAAAAAAAAAAATCATCATCAGACCTTCCATAAATAATTCGGGCCGGCCCCCATTGCTAAAGGTCCGTAGTAGGGTGCGCCATAAGCGGACATGAATAGATGGAACACCGCTAACCGCATAGAGAACCGTGTTTTGGGTGACCAGGTGCACGTTTTCAATCACCAGTTGCACATTTTCAATCACCAGTTGCACGGAGGATTAATAGCAATCTGCATCCATCGCGATTTCTTAAAGTGTCTATAAAGCACTCAGGACGGGCCCGACCGAGACAGGGCCTTAGTGGGGTGCTCCCATAGCGGGCAACAATGAGAGGGGTGCCTTTAAATTCATTTTGAACCATATTTGAAATTTTGGGTTACCAGATGCACGTTTTCAATCACCAGTTGCACGGAGGATTAATAGCAATCTGCATCCATCGTGATTTCTTAAAGTGTGTAAAAAGCACCCAAGGACGGCCCTGACAGAGAGAGGGCCGTAGTGGGGCACTCCCCTAGCGGGCTATATCAATAGAATGACGGGTAAAAGTATTTAAAACCCTTTTATAATTTTTGGGTTACCAGATGCACGTTTTCAATCACCAGGTGCACGGAGGAAAATGAGCATTTGCATCCATAGTCATGTTTTAAACCGTCCATAAAGCACTCTTGGCCGGCCCCGGCAGAGAGAGAAAGAGATGGTGAAAAAAAAAAAAAATCATCATCAGACCTTCCATAAATAATTCGGGCCGGCCCCCATTGCTAAAGGTCCGTAGTAGGGTGCGCCATAAGCGGACATGAATAGATGGAACACCGCTAACCGCATAGAGAACCGTGTTTTGGGTGACCAGGTGCACGTTTTCAATCACCAGTTGCACATTTTCAATCACCAGTTGCACGGAGGATTAATAGCAATCTGCATCCATCGCGATTTCTTAAAGTGTCTATAAAGCACTCAGGACGGGCCCGACCGAGACAGGGCCTTAGTGGGGTGCTCCCATAGCGGGCAACAATGAGAGGGGTGCCTTTAAATTCATTTTGAACCATATTTGAAATTTTGGGTTACCAGATGCACGTTTTCAATCACCAGTTGCACGGAGGATTAATAGCAATCTGCATCCATCGTGATTTCTTAAAGTGTGTAAAAAGCACCCAAGGACGGCCCTGACAGAGAGAGGGCCGTAGTGGGGCACTCCCCTAGCGGGCTATATCAATAGAATGACGGGTAAAAGTATTTAAAACCCTTTTATAATTTTTGGGTTACCAGATGCACGTTTTCAATCACCAGGTGCACGGAGGAAAATGAGCATTTGCATCCATAGTCATGTTTTAAACCGTCCATAAAGCACTCTTGGCCGGCCCCGGCAGAGAGAGAAAGAGATGGTGAAAAAAAAAAAAAATCATCATCAGACCTTCCATAAATAATTCGGGCCGGCCCCCATTGCTAAAGGTCCGTAGTAGGGTGCGCCATAAGCGGACATGAATAGATGGAACACCGCTAACCGCATAGAGAACCGTGTTTTGGGTGACCAGGTGCACGTTTTCAATCACCAGTTGCACATTTTCAATCACCAGTTGCACGGAGGATTAATAGCAATCTGCATCCATCGCGATTTCTTAAAGTGTCTATAAAGCACTCAGGACGGGCCCGACCGAGACAGGGCCTTAGTGGGGTGCTCCCATAGCGGGCAACAATGAGAGGGGTGCCTTTAAATTCATTTTGAACCATATTTGAAATTTTGGGTTACCAGATGCACGTTTTCAATCACCAGTTGCACGGAGGATTAATAGCAATCTGCATCCATCGTGATTTCTTAAAGTGTGTAAAAAGCACCCAAGGACGGCCCTGACAGAGAGAGGGCCGTAGTGGGGCACTCCCCTAGCGGGCTATATCAATAGAATGACGGGTAAAAGTATTTAAAACCCTTTTATAATTTTTGGGTTACCAGATGCACGTTTTCAATCACCAGGTGCACGGAGGAAAATGAGCATTTGCATCCATAGTCATGTTTTAAACCGTCCATAAAGCACTCTTGGCCGGCCCCGGCAGAGAGAGAAAGAGATGGTGAAAAAAAAAAAAAATCATCATCAGACCTTCCATAAATAATTCGGGCCGGCCCCCATTGCTAAAGGTCCGTAGTAGGGTGCGCCATAAGCGGACATGAATAGATGGAACACCGCTAACCGCATAGAGAACCGTGTTTTGGGTGACCAGGTGCACGTTTTCAATCACCAGTTGCACATTTTCAATCACCAGTTGCACGGAGGATTAATAGCAATCTGCATCCATCGCGATTTCTTAAAGTGTCTATAAAGCACTCAGGACGGGCCCGACCGAGACAGGGCCTTAGTGGGGTGCTCCCATAGCGGGCAACAATGAGAGGGGTGCCTTTAAATTCATTTTGAACCATATTTGAAATTTTGGGTTACCAGATGCACGTTTTCAATCACCAGTTGCACGGAGGATTAATAGCAATCTGCATCCATCGTGATTTCTTAAAGTGTGTAAAAAGCACCCAAGGACGGCCCTGACAGAGAGAGGGCCGTAGTGGGGCACTCCCCTAGCGGGCTATATCAATAGAATGACGGGTAAAAGTATTTAAAACCCTTTTATAATTTTTGGGTTACCAGATGCACGTTTTCAATCACCAGGTGCACGGAGGAAAATGAGCATTTGCATCCATAGTCATGTTTTAAACCGTCCATAAAGCACTCTTGGCCGGCCCCGGCAGAGAGAGAAAGAGATGGTGAAAAAAAAAAAAAATCATCATCAGACCTTCCATAAATAATTCGGGCCGGCCCCCATTGCTAAAGGTCCGTAGTAGGGTGCGCCATAAGCGGACATGAATAGATGGAACACCGCTAACCGCATAGAGAACCGTGTTTTGGGTGACCAGGTGCACGTTTTCAATCACCAGTTGCACATTTTCAATCACCAGTTGCACGGAGGATTAATAGCAATCTGCATCCATCGCGATTTCTTAAAGTGTCTATAAAGCACTCAGGACGGGCCCGACCGAGACAGGGCCTTAGTGGGGTGCTCCCATAGCGGGCAACAATGAGAGGGGTGCCTTTAAATTCATTTTGAACCATATTTGAAATTTTGGGTTACCAGATGCACGTTTTCAATCACCAGTTGCACGGAGGATTAATAGCAATCTGCATCCATCGTGATTTCTTAAAGTGTGTAAAAAGCACCCAAGGACGGCCCTGACAGAGAGAGGGCCGTAGTGGGGCACTCCCCTAGCGGGCTATATCAATAGAATGACGGGTAAAAGTATTTAAAACCCTTTTATAATTTTTGGGTTACCAGATGCACGTTTTCAATCACCAGGTGCACGGAGGAAAATGAGCATTTGCATCCATAGTCATGTTTTAAACCGTCCATAAAGCACTCTTGGCCGGCCCCGGCAGAGAGAGAAAGAGATGGTGAAAAAAAAAAAAAATCATCATCAGACCTTCCATAAATAATTCGGGCCGGCCCCCATTGCTAAAGGTCCGTAGTAGGGTGCGCCATAAGCGGACATGAATAGATGGAACACCGCTAACCGCATAGAGAACCGTGTTTTGGGTGACCAGGTGCACGTTTTCAATCACCAGTTGCACATTTTCAATCACCAGTTGCACGGAGGATTAATAGCAATCTGCATCCATCGCGATTTCTTAAAGTGTCTATAAAGCACTCAGGACGGGCCCGACCGAGACAGGGCCTTAGTGGGGTGCTCCCATAGCGGGCAACAATGAGAGGGGTGCCTTTAAATTCATTTTGAACCATATTTGAAATTTTGGGTTACCAGATGCACGTTTTCAATCACCAGTTGCACGGAGGATTAATAGCAATCTGCATCCATCGTGATTTCTTAAAGTGTGTAAAAAGCACCCAAGGACGGCCCTGACAGAGAGAGGGCCGTAGTGGGGCACTCCCCTAGCGGGCTATATCAATAGAATGACGGGTAAAAGTATTTAAAACCCTTTTATAATTTTTGGGTTACCAGATGCACGTTTTCAATCACCAGGTGCACGGAGGAAAATGAGCATTTGCATCCATAGTCATGTTTTAAACCGTCCATAAAGCACTCTTGGCCGGCCCCGGCAGAGAGAGAAAGAGATGGTGAAAAAAAAAAAAAATCATCATCAGACCTTCCATAAATAATTCGGGCCGGCCCCCATTGCTAAAGGTCCGTAGTAGGGTGCGCCATAAGCGGACATGAATAGATGGAACACCGCTAACCGCATAGAGAACCGTGTTTTGGGTGACCAGGTGCACGTTTTCAATCACCAGTTGCACATTTTCAATCACCAGTTGCACGGAGGATTAATAGCAATCTGCATCCATCGCGATTTCTTAAAGTGTCTATAAAGCACTCAGGACGGGCCCGACCGAGACAGGGCCTTAGTGGGGTGCTCCCATAGCGGGCAACAATGAGAGGGGTGCCTTTAAATTCATTTTGAACCATATTTGAAATTTTGGGTTACCAGATGCACGTTTTCAATCACCAGTTGCACGGAGGATTAATAGCAATCTGCATCCATCGTGATTTCTTAAAGTGTGTAAAAAGCACCCAAGGACGGCCCTGACAGAGAGAGGGCCGTAGTGGGGCACTCCCCTAGCGGGCTATATCAATAGAATGACGGGTAAAAGTATTTAAAACCCTTTTATAATTTTTGGGTTACCAGATGCACGTTTTCAATCACCAGGTGCACGGAGGAAAATGAGCATTTGCATCCATAGTCATGTTTTAAACCGTCCATAAAGCACTCTTGGCCGGCCCCGGCAGAGAGAGAAAGAGATGGTGAAAAAAAAAAAAAATCATCATCAGACCTTCCATAAATAATTCGGGCCGGCCCCCATTGCTAAAGGTCCGTAGTAGGGTGCGCCATAAGCGGACATGAATAGATGGAACACCGCTAACCGCATAGAGAACCGTGTTTTGGGTGACCAGGTGCACGTTTTCAATCACCAGTTGCACATTTTCAATCACCAGTTGCACGGAGGATTAATAGCAATCTGCATCCATCGCGATTTCTTAAAGTGTCTATAAAGCACTCAGGACGGGCCCGACCGAGACAGGGCCTTAGTGGGGTGCTCCCATAGCGGGCAACAATGAGAGGGGTGCCTTTAAATTCATTTTGAACCATATTTGAAATTTTGGGTTACCAGATGCACGTTTTCAATCACCAGTTGCACGGAGGATTAATAGCAATCTGCATCCATCGTGATTTCTTAAAGTGTGTAAAAAGCACCCAAGGACGGCCCTGACAGAGAGAGGGCCGTAGTGGGGCACTCCCCTAGCGGGCTATATCAATAGAATGACGGGTAAAAGTATTTAAAACCCTTTTATAATTTTTGGGTTACCAGATGCACGTTTTCAATCACCAGGTGCACGGAGGAAAATGAGCATTTGCATCCATAGTCATGTTTTAAACCGTCCATAAAGCACTCTTGGCCGGCCCCGGCAGAGAGAGAAAGAGATGGTGAAAAAAAAAAAAAATCATCATCAGACCTTCCATAAATAATTCGGGCCGGCCCCCATTGCTAAAGGTCCGTAGTAGGGTGCGCCATAAGCGGACATGAATAGATGGAACACCGCTAACCGCATAGAGAACCGTGTTTTGGGTGACCAGGTGCACGTTTTCAATCACCAGTTGCACATTTTCAATCACCAGTTGCACGGAGGATTAATAGCAATCTGCATCCATCGCGATTTCTTAAAGTGTCTATAAAGCACTCAGGACGGGCCCGACCGAGACAGGGCCTTAGTGGGGTGCTCCCATAGCGGGCAACAATGAGAGGGGTGCCTTTAAATTCATTTTGAACCATATTTGAAATTTTGGGTTACCAGATGCACGTTTTCAATCACCAGTTGCACGGAGGATTAATAGCAATCTGCATCCATCGTGATTTCTTAAAGTGTGTAAAAAGCACCCAAGGACGGCCCTGACAGAGAGAGGGCCGTAGTGGGGCACTCCCCTAGCGGGCTATATCAATAGAATGACGGGTAAAAGTATTTAAAACCCTTTTATAATTTTTGGGTTACCAGATGCACGTTTTCAATCACCAGGTGCACGGAGGAAAATGAGCATTTGCATCCATAGTCATGTTTTAAACCGTCCATAAAGCACCCAGGGCCGGCCCCGGCAGAGAGAGAAAAAGAGGGGAAAAGTGTTGAAAAAAAAAAAAAATCATACCTTCCATAAATAATTCGGACCGGCCCCCATTGAAAAGGTCCGTAGTAGGGTGCATCATTATCGGACATGAATCTCGGGAACACCGCTAACCGCATAGAGAACCGTGTTTTGGGTTACCAGATGCACGTTTTCAATCACCAGTTGCACGGAGAGAGAAAAAAAAAATCATACCTTCCATAAATAATTCGGACCGGCCCCCATTGAAAAGGTCCGTAGTAGGGTGCATCATTATCGGACATGAATCTCGGGAACACCGCTAACCGCATAGAGAACCGTGTTTTGGGTGACCAGGTGCACGTTTTCAATCACCAGTTGCACGGAGAAAAAAAAAGTAATCATACCTTCCATAAATAATTCAGGCCGACCCCCATTGAAAAAGGTCCGTAGTAGGGTGCATCATTATCGGACATGTATATCTGTAACACCGGCAAGCGCATTGAGAACCGCATTTTTGGGTTACCAGATGCACGTTTTCAATCACCAGGTGCACGGCTGTGAAAAGTGGGACTCTGTCATTTTTTCGACCAATTTCTGTAATTTTCAAAAAATGATTAAAAATACTTCCCGAAGGGCTAGA
>NW_023493883.1:0-15000 GCF_013265735.2 Oncorhynchus mykiss | reverse complement strand
TTGGGTGACCAGGTGCACGCCGGCCTTTGGGTGACCAGGTGCACACGGTTCTTTTGGGTGACCAGGTGCACATGGTCCTTTGGGTGACCAGGTGCACGCCGGCCTTTGGGTGACCAGGTGCACACGGTTCTTTTGGGTGACCAGGTGCACATGGTCCTTTGGGTGACCAGGTGCACGCCGGCCTTTGGGTGACCAGGTGCACATGGTCCTTTTGGGTGACCAGGTGCACATGGTCCTTTGGGTGACCAGGTGCACGCCGGCCTTTGGGTGACCAGGTGCACACGGTTCTTTTGGGTGACCAGGTGCACATGGTCCTTTGGGTGACCAGGTGCACGCCGGCCTTTGGGTGACCAGGTGCACATGGTCCTTTTGGGTGACCAGGTGCACATGGTCCTTTGGGTGACCAGGTGCACGCCGGCCTTTGGGTGACCAGGTGCACACGGTTCTTTTGGGTGACCAGGTGCACATGGTCCTTTGGGTGACCAGGTGCACGCCGGCCTTTGGGTGACCAGGTGCACATGGTCCTTTTGGGTGACCAGGTGCACATGGTCCTTTGGGTGACCAGGTGCACGCCGGCCTTTGGGTGACCAGGTGCACATGGTCCTTTGGGTGACCAGGTGCACGCCGGCCTTTGGGTGACCAGGTGCACATGGTCCTTTGGGTGACCAGGTGCACGCCGGCCTTTGGGTGACCAGGTGCACATGGTCCTTTTGGGTGACCAGGTGCACATGGTCCTTTGGGTGACCAGGTGCACGCCGGCCTTTGGGTGACCAGGTGCACATGGTCCTTTGGGTGACCAGGTGCACGCCGGCCTTTGGGTGACCAGGTGCACATGGTCCTTTGGGTGACCAGGTGCACGCCGGCCTTTGGGTGACCAGGTGCACATGGTCCTTTTGGGTGACCAGGTGCACATGGTCCTTTGGGTGACCAGGTGCACGCCGGCCTTTGGGTGACCAGGTGCACATGGTCCTTTTGGGTGACCAGGTGCACGCCGGCCTTTGGGTGACCAGGTGCACATGGTCCTTTTGGGTGACCAGGTGCACATGGTCCTTTGGGTGACCAGGTGCACGCCGGCCTTTGGGTGACCAGGTGCACACGGTCCTTTTGGGTGACCAGGTGCACGCCGGCCTTTGGGTGACCAGGTGCACATGGTCCTTTTGGGTGACCAGGTGCACGCCGGCCTTTGGGTGACCAGGTGCACGCCGGTCCTTTTGGGTGACCAGGTGCACAAGTTCCATTTGGGTGACCAGGTGCACGCGGTTCATAACAGCGCGGTTATCTGCTTTAATGTCCGAGGAGGGGTGCTTAAGTGTGGGTGCCCTGGTTCACCTGGTATGCGAGGTTGTGGAGGTGGGGGGGGTCCCCTGCTGGTATCATCCCCGAAATAGAGGGGTGATACCCGGGTGGTGAGTAAGGGCCTACAAGCCTGGAGGTCAATAGCTCCAGGGGGTAAGCTCTACTGTCATGTCCGTAAATAGAGTGGTGTTACCCGGGTTTTGAACCATATTTTAATTTTTGGGTTACCAGATGCACACGGGTCTTTTGGAAAACAATCACAATCTGCATCCATCGTAATATCTTAAACTGTATATAAAGCACCTAAGGACGGGCCTGACCGAGAGAGGGCCGTAGTAGGGTACTCCCCTAGCGGGCTATATCAATAGAATGACCGGTAAAATGATTTAAAACAGTTTTATAATTTTTGGGTTACCAGATGCACACGGGTCTTTTGGAAAACAATCACAATCTGCATCCATCGTAATATATGAAACTGTATATAAAGCACTGAAGGACGGCCCCGACCGAGACAGGGCCTTAGTGGGGTGCTCCCATAGCGGGCTATATCAATAGAATGACCGGTAAAAGTATTTAAAACCGTTTTATAATTTTTGGGTTACCAGATGCACGTTTTCAATCACCAGTTGCACGGAGGATTAATAGCAATCTGCATCCATCGTGATTTCTTAAAGTGTGTAAAAAGCACCCAAGGACGGCCCTGACAGAGAGAGGGCCGTAGTGGGGCACTCCCCTAGCGGGCTATATCAATAGAATGACGGGTAAAAGTATTTAAAACCCTTTTATAATTTTTGGGTTACCAGATGCACGTTTTCAATCACCAGGTGCACGGAGGAAAATGAGCATTTGCATCCATAGTCATGTTTTAAACCGTCCATAAAGCACTCTTGGCCGGCCCCGGCAGAGAGAGAAAGAGATGGTGAAAAAAAAAAAAAAATCATCATCAGACCTTCCATAAATAATTCGGGCCGGCCCCCATTGCTAAAGGTCCGTAGTAGGGTGCGCCATAAGCGGACATGAATAGATGGAACACCGCTAACCGCATAGAGAACCGTGTTTTGGGTGACCAGGTGCACGTTTTCAATCACCAGTTGCACATTTTCAATCACCAGTTGCACGGAGGATTAATAGCAATCTGCATCCATCGCGATTTCTTAAAGTGTCTATAAAGCACTCAGGACGGGCCCGACCGAGACAGGGCCTTAGTGGGGTGCTCCCATAGCGGGCAACAATGAGAGGGGTGCCTTTAAATTCATTTTGAACCATATTTGAAATTTTGGGTTACCAGATGCACGTTTTCAATCACCAGTTGCACGGAGGATTAATAGCAATCTGCATCCATCGTGATTTCTTAAAGTGTGTAAAAAGCACCCAAGGACGGCCCTGACAGAGAGAGGGCCGTAGTGGGGCACTCCCCTAGCGGGCTATATCAATAGAATGACGGGTAAAAGTATTTAAAACCCTTTTATAATTTTTGGGTTACCAGATGCACGTTTTCAATCACCAGGTGCACGGAGGAAAATGAGCATTTGCATCCATAGTCATGTTTTAAACCGTCCATAAAGCACTCTTGGCCGGCCCCGGCAGAGAGAGAAAGAGATGGTGAAAAAAAAAAAAAATCATCATCAGACCTTCCATAAATAATTCGGGCCGGCCCCCATTGCTAAAGGTCCGTAGTAGGGTGCGCCATAAGCGGACATGAATAGATGGAACACCGCTAACCGCATAGAGAACCGTGTTTTGGGTGACCAGGTGCACGTTTTCAATCACCAGTTGCACATTTTCAATCACCAGTTGCACGGAGGATTAATAGCAATCTGCATCCATCGCGATTTCTTAAAGTGTCTATAAAGCACTCAGGACGGGCCCGACCGAGACAGGGCCTTAGTGGGGTGCTCCCATAGCGGGCAACAATGAGAGGGGTGCCTTTAAATTCATTTTGAACCATATTTGAAATTTTGGGTTACCAGATGCACGTTTTCAATCACCAGTTGCACGGAGGATTAATAGCAATCTGCATCCATCGTGATTTCTTAAAGTGTGTAAAAAGCACCCAAGGACGGCCCTGACAGAGAGAGGGCCGTAGTGGGGCACTCCCCTAGCGGGCTATATCAATAGAATGACGGGTAAAAGTATTTAAAACCCTTTTATAATTTTTGGGTTACCAGATGCACGTTTTCAATCACCAGGTGCACGGAGGAAAATGAGCATTTGCATCCATAGTCATGTTTTAAACCGTCCATAAAGCACTCTTGGCCGCCCCGGCAGAGAGAGAAAGAGATGGTGAAAAAAAAAAAAAATCATCATCAGACCTTCCATAAATAATTCGGGCCGGCCCCCATTGCTAAAGGTCCGTAGTAGGGTGCGCCATAAGCGGACATGAATAGATGGAACACCGCTAACCGCATAGAGAACCGTGTTTTGGGTGACCAGGTGCACGTTTTCAATCACCAGTTGCACATTTTCAATCACCAGTTGCACGGAGGATTAATAGCAATCTGCATCCATCGCGATTTCTTAAAGTGTCTATAAAGCACTCAGGACGGGCCCGACCGAGACAGGGCCTTAGTGGGGTGCTCCCATAGCGGGCAACAATGAGAGGGGTGCCTTTAAATTCATTTTGAACCATATTTGAAATTTTGGGTTACCAGATGCACGTTTTCAATCACCAGTTGCACGGAGGATTAATAGCAATCTGCATCCATCGTGATTTCTTAAAGTGTGTAAAAAGCACCCAAGGACGGCCCTGACAGAGAGAGGGCCGTAGTGGGGCACTCCCCTAGCGGGCTATATCAATAGAATGACGGGTAAAAGTATTTAAAACCCTTTTATAATTTTTGGGTTACCAGATGCACGTTTTCAATCACCAGGTGCACGGAGGAAAATGAGCATTTGCATCCATAGTCATGTTTTAAACCGTCCATAAAGCACTCTTGGCCGGCCCCGGCAGAGAGAGAAAGAGATGGTGAAAAAAAAAAAAAATCATCATCAGACCTTCCATAAATAATTCGGGCCGGCCCCCATTGCTAAAGGTCCGTAGTAGGGTGCGCCATAAGCGGACATGAATAGATGGAACACCGCTAACCGCATAGAGAACCGTGTTTTGGGTGACCAGGTGCACGTTTTCAATCACCAGTTGCACATTTTCAATCACCAGTTGCACGGAGGATTAATAGCAATCTGCATCCATCGCGATTTCTTAAAGTGTCTATAAAGCACTCAGGACGGGCCCGACCGAGACAGGGCCTTAGTGGGGTGCTCCCATAGCGGGCAACAATGAGAGGGGTGCCTTTAAATTCATTTTGAACCATATTTGAAATTTTGGGTTACCAGATGCACGTTTTCAATCACCAGTTGCACGGAGGATTAATAGCAATCTGCATCCATCGTGATTTCTTAAAGTGTGTAAAAAGCACCAAGGACGGCCCTGACAGAGAGAGGGCCGTAGTGGGGCACTCCCCTAGCGGGCTATATCAATAGAATGACGGGTAAAAGTATTTAAAACCCTTTTATAATTTTTGGGTTACCAGATGCACGTTTTCAATCACCAGGTGCACGGAGGAAAATGAGCATTTGCATCCATAGTCATGTTTTAAACCGTCCATAAAGCACTCTGGCCGGCCCCGGCAGAGAGAGAAAGAGATGGTGAAAAAAAAAAAAAATCATCATCAGACCTTCCATAAATAATTCGGGCCGGCCCCCATTGCTAAAGGTCCGTAGTAGGGTGCGCCATAAGCGGACATGAATAGATGGAACACCGCTAACCGCATAGAGAACCGTGTTTTGGGTGACCAGGTGCACGTTTTCAATCACCAGTTGCACATTTTCAATCACCAGTTGCACGGAGGATTAATAGCAATCTGCATCCATCGCGATTTCTTAAAGTGTCTATAAAGCACTCAGGACGGGCCCGACCGAGACAGGGCCTTAGTGGGGTGCTCCCATAGCGGGCAACAATGAGAGGGGTGCCTTTAAATTCATTTTGAACCATATTTGAAATTTTGGGTTACCAGATGCACGTTTTCAATCACCAGTTGCACGGAGGATTAATAGCAATCTGCATCCATCGTGATTTCTTAAAGTGTGTAAAAAGCACCCAAGGACGGCCCTGACAGAGAGAGGGCCGTAGTGGGGCACTCCCCTAGCGGGCTATATCAATAGAATGACGGGTAAAAGTATTTAAAACCCTTTTATAATTTTTGGGTTACCAGATGCACGTTTTCAATCACCAGGTGCACGGAGGAAAATGAGCATTTGCATCCATAGTCATGTTTTAAACCGTCCATAAAGCACTCTTGGCCGGCCCCGGCAGAGAGAGAAAGAGATGGTGAAAAAAAAAAAAAATCATCATCAGACCTTCCATAAATAATTCGGGCCGGCCCCCATTGCTAAAGGTCCGTAGTAGGGTGCGCCATAAGCGGACATGAATAGATGGAACACCGCTAACCGCATAGAGAACCGTGTTTTGGGTGACCAGGTGCACGTTTTCAATCACCAGTTGCACATTTTCAATCACCAGTTGCACGGAGGATTAATAGCAATCTGCATCCATCGCGATTTCTTAAAGTGTCTATAAAGCACTCAGGACGGGCCCGACCGAGACAGGGCCTTAGTGGGGTGCTCCCATAGCGGGCAACAATGAGAGGGGTGCCTTTAAATTCATTTTGAACCATATTTGAAATTTTGGGTTACCAGATGCACGTTTTCAATCACCAGTTGCACGGAGGATTAATAGCAATCTGCATCCATCGTGATTTCTTAAAGTGTGTAAAAAGCACCCAAGGACGGCCCTGACAGAGAGAGGGCCGTAGTGGGGCACTCCCCTAGCGGGCTATATCAATAGAATGACGGGTAAAAGTATTTAAAACCCTTTTATAATTTTTGGGTTACCAGATGCACGTTTTCAATCACCAGGTGCACGGAGGAAAATGAGCATTTGCATCCATAGTCATGTTTTAAACCGTCCATAAAGCACTCTTGGCCGGCCCCGGCAGAGAGAGAAAGAGATGGTGAAAAAAAAAAAAAATCATCATCAGACCTTCCATAAATAATTCGGGCCGGCCCCCATTGCTAAAGGTCCGTAGTAGGGTGCGCCATAAGCGGACATGAATAGATGGAACACCGCTAACCGCATAGAGAACCGTGTTTTGGGTGACCAGGTGCACGTTTTCAATCACCAGTTGCACATTTTCAATCACCAGTTGCACGGAGGATTAATAGCAATCTGCATCCATCGCGATTTCTTAAAGTGTCTATAAAGCACTCAGGACGGGCCCGACCGAGACAGGGCCTTAGTGGGGTGCTCCCATAGCGGGCAACAATGAGAGGGGTGCCTTTAAATTCATTTTGAACCATATTTGAAATTTTGGGTTACCAGATGCACGTTTTCAATCACCAGTTGCACGGAGGATTAATAGCAATCTGCATCCATCGTGATTTCTTAAAGTGTGTAAAAGCACCCAAGGACGGCCCTGACAGAGAGAGGGCCGTAGTGGGGCACTCCCCTAGCGGGCTATATCAATAGAATGACGGGTAAAAGTATTTAAAACCCTTTTTATAATTTTTGGGTTACCAGATGCACGTTTTCAATCACCAGGTGCACGGAGGAAAATGAGCATTTGCATCCATAGTCATGTTTTTAAACCGTCCATAAAGCACTCTTGGCCGGCCCCGGCAGAGAGAGAAAGAGATGGTGAAAAAAAAAAAAATCATCATCAGACCTTCCATAAATAATTCGGGCCGGCCCCCATTGCTAAAGGTCCGTAGTAGGGTGCGCCATAAGCGGACATGAATAGATGGAACACCGCTAACCGCATAGAGAACCGTGTTTTGGGTGACCAGGTGCACGTTTTCAATCACCAGTTGCACATTTTCAATCACCAGTTGCACGGAGGATTAATAGCAATCTGCATCCATCGCGATTTCTTAAAGTGTCTATAAAGCACTCAGGACGGGCCCGACCGAGACAGGGCCTTAGTGGGGTGCTCCCATAGCGGGCAACAATGAGAGGGGTGCCTTTAAATTCATTTTGAACCATATTTGAAATTTTGGGTTACCAGATGCACGTTTTCAATCACCAGTTGCACGGAGGATTAATAGCAATCTGCATCCATCGTGATTTCTTAAAGTGTGTAAAAAGCACCCAAGGACGGCCCTGACAGAGAGAGGGCCGTAGTGGGCACTCCCCTAGCGGGCTATATCAATAGAATGACGGGTAAAAGTATTTAAAACCCTTTTATAATTTTTGGGTTACCAGATGCACGTTTTCAATCACCAGGTGCACGGAGGAAAATGAGCATTTGCATCCATAGTCATGTTTTAAACCGTCCATAAAGCACTCTTGGCCGGCCCCGGCAGACGAGAGAAAGAGATGGTGAAAAAAAAAAAAAATCATCATCAGACCTTCCATAAATAATTCGGGCCGGCCCCCCATTGCTAAAGGTCCGTAGTAGGGTGCGCCATAAGCGGACATGAATAGATGGAACACCGCTAACCGCATAGAGAACCGTGTTTTGGGTGACCAGGTGCACGTTTTCAATCACCAGTTGCACATTTTCAATCACCAGTTGCACGGAGGATTAATAGCAATCTGCATCCATCGCGATTTCTTAAAGTGTCTATAAAGCACTCAGGACGGGCCCGACCGAGACAGGGCCTTAGTGGGGTGCTCCCATAGCGGGCAACAATGAGAGGGGTGCCTTTAAATTCATTTTGAACCATATTTGAAATTTTGGGTTACCAGATGCACGTTTTCAATCACCAGTTGCACGGAGGATTAATAGCAATCTGCATCCATCGTGATTTCTTAAAGTGTGTAAAAAGCACCCAAGGACGGCCCTGACAGAGAGAGGGGCCGTAGTGGGGCACTCCCCTAGCGGGCTATATCAATAGAATGACGGGTAAAAGTATTTAAAACCCTTTTATAATTTTTGGGTTACCAGATGCACGTTTTCAATCACCAGGTGCACGGAGGAAAATGAGCATTTGCATCCATAGTCATGTTTTAAACCGTCCATAAAGCACTCTTGGCCGGCCCCGGCAGAGAGAGAAAGAGATGGTGAAAAAAAAAAAAAATCATCATCAGACCTTCCATAAATAATTCGGGCCGGCCCCCATTGCTAAAGGTCCGTAGTAGGGTGCGCCATAAGCGGACATGAATAGATGGAACACCGCTAACCGCATAGAGAACCGTGTTTTGGGTGACCAGGTGCACGTTTTCAATCACCAGTTGCACATTTTCAATCACCAGTTGCACGGAGGATTAATAGCAATCTGCATCCATCGCGATTTCTTAAAGTGTCTATAAAGCACTCAGGACGGGCCCGACCGAGACAGGGCCTTAGTGGGGTGCTCCCATAGCGGGCAACAATGAGAGGGGTGCCTTTAAATTCATTTTGAACCATATTTGAAATTTTGGGTTACCAGATGCACGTTTTCAATCACCAGTTGCACGGAGGATTAATAGCAATCTGCATCCATCGTGATTTCTTAAAGTGTGTAAAAAGCACCCAAGGACGGCCCTGACAGAGAGAGGGCCGTAGTGGGGCACTCCCCTAGCGGGCTATATCAATAGAATGACGGGTTAAAAGTATTTAAAACCCTTTTATAATTTTTTGGGTTACCAGATGCACGTTTTCAATCACCAGGTGCACGGAGGAAATGAGCATTTGCATCCATAGTCATGTTTTAAACCGTCCATAAAGCACTCTTGGCCGGCCCCGGCAGAGAGAGAAAGAGATGGTGAAAAAAAAAAAAATCATCATCAGACCTTCCATAAATAATTCGGGCCGGCCCCCATTGCTAAAGGTCCGTAGTAGGGTGCGCCATAAGCGGACATGAATAGATGGAACACCGCTAACCGCATAGAGAACCGTGTTTTGGGTGACCAGGTGCACGTTTTCAATCACCAGTTGCACATTTTCAATCACCAGTTGCACGGAGGATTAATAGCAATCTGCATCCATCGCGATTTCTTAAAGTGTCTATAAAGCACTCAGGACGGGCCCGACCGAGACAGGGCCTTAGTGGGGTGCTCCCATAGCGGGCAACAATGAGAGGGGTGCCTTTAAATCATTTTGAACCATATTTGAAATTTTGGGTTACCAGATGCACGTTTTCAATCACCAGTTGCACGGAGGATTAATAGCAATCTGCATCCATCGTGATTTCTTAAAGTGTGTAAAAAGCACCCAAGGACGGCCCTGACAGAGAGAGGGCCGTAGTGGGGCACTCCCCTAGCGGGCTATATCAATAGAATGACGGGTAAAAGTATTTAAAACCCTTTTATAATTTTTGGGTTACCAGATGCACGTTTTCAATCACCAGGTGCACGGAGGAAAATGAGCATTTGCATCCATAGTCATGTTTTAAACCGTCCATAAAGCACTCTTGGCCGGCCCCGGCAGAGAGAGAAAGAGATGGTGAAAAAAAAAAAAATCATCATCAGACCTTCCATAAATAATTCGGGCCGGCCCCCATTGCTAAAGGTCCGTAGTAGGGTGCGCCATAAGCGGACATGAATAGATGGAACACCGCTAACCGCATAGAGAACCGTGTTTTGGGTGACCAGGTGCACGTTTTCAATCACCAGTTGCACATTTTCAATCACCAGTTGCACGGAGGATTAATAGCAATCTGCATCCATCGCGATTTCTTAAAGTGTCTATAAAGCACTCAGGACGGGCCCGACCGAGACAGGGCCTTAGTGGGGTGCTCCCATAGCGGGCAACAATGAGAGGGGTGCCTTTAAATTCATTTTGAACCATATTTGAAATTTTGGGTTACCAGATGCACGTTTTCAATCACCAGTTGCACGGAGGATTAATAGCAATCTGCATCCATCGTGATTTCTTAAAGTGTGTAAAAAGCACCCAAGGACGGCCCTGACAGAGAGAGGGCCGTAGTGGGGCACTCCCCTAGCGGGCTATATCAATAGAATGACGGGTAAAAGTATTTAAAACCCTTTTATAATTTTTGGGTTACCAGATGCACGTTTTCAATCACCAGGTGCACGGAGGAAAATGAGCATTTGCATCCATAGTCATGTTTTAAAACCGTCCATAAAGCACTCTTGGCCGGCCCCGGCAGAGAGAGAAAGAGATGGTGAAAAAAAAAAAAAATCATCATCAGACCTTCCATAAATAATTCGGGCCGGCCCCCATTGCTAAAGGTCCGTAGTAGGGTGCGCCATAAGCGGACATGAATAGATGGAACACCGCTAACCGCATAGAGAACCGTGTTTTGGGTGACCAGGTGCACGTTTTCAATCACCAGTTGCACATTTTCAATCACCAGTTGCACGGAGGATTAATAGCAATCTGCATCCATCGCGATTTCTTAAAGTGTCTATAAAGCACTCAGGACGGGCCCGACCGAGACAGGGCCTTAGTGGGGTGCTCCCATAGCGGGCAACAATGAGAGGGGTGCCTTTAAATTCATTTTGAACCATATTTGAAATTTTGGGTTACCAGATGCACGTTTTCAATCACCAGTTGCACGGAGGATTAATAGCAATCTGCATCCATCGTGATTTCTTAAAGTGTGTAAAAAGCACCCAAGGACGGCCCTGACAGAGAGAGGGCCGTAGTGGGCACTCCCCTAGCGGGCTATATCAATAGAATGACGGGTTAAAAGTATTTAAAACCCTTTTATAATTTTTGGGTTACCAGATGCACGTTTTCAATCACCAGGTGCACGGAGGAAAATGAGCATTTGCATCCATAGTCATGTTTTAAACCGTCCATAAAGCACTCTTGGCCGGCCCCGGCAGAGAGAGAAAGAGATGGTGAAAAAAAAAAAAATCATCATCAGACCTTCCATAAATAATTCGGGCCGGCCCCCATTGCTAAAGGTCCGTAGTAGGGTGCGCCATAAGCGGACATGAATAGATGGAACACCGCTAACCGCATAGAGAACCGTGTTTTGGGTGACCAGGTGCACGTTTTCAATCACCAGTTGCACATTTTCAATCACCAGTTGCACGGAGGATTAATAGCAATCTGCATCCATCGCGATTTCTTAAAGTGTCTATAAAGCACTCAGGACGGGCCCGACCGAGACAGGGCCTTAGTGGGGTGCTCCCATAGCGGGCAACAATGAGAGGGGTGCCTTTAAATTCATTTTGAACCATATTTGAAATTTTGGGTTACCAGATGCACGTTTTCAATCACCAGTTGCACGGAGGATTAATAGCAATCTGCATCCATCGTGATTTCTTAAAGTGTGTAAAAAGCACCCAAGGACGGCCCTGACAGAGAGAGGGCCGTAGTGGGGCACTCCCCTAGCGGGCTATATCAATAGAATGACGGGTAAAAGTATTTAAAACCCTTTTATAATTTTTGGGTTACCAGATGCACGTTTTCAATCACCAGGTGCACGGAGGAAAATGAGCATTTGCATCCATAGTCATGTTTTAAACCGTCCATAAAGCACTCTTGGCCGGCCCCGGCAGAGAGAGAAAGAGATGGTGAAAAAAAAAAAAAATCATCATCAGACCTTCCATAAATAATTCGGGCCGGCCCCCATTGCTAAAGGTCCGTAGTAGGGTGCGCCATAAGCGGACATGAATAGATGGAACACCGCTAACCGCATAGAGAACCGTGTTTTGGGTGACCAGGTGCACGTTTTCAATCACCAGTTGCACATTTTCAATCACCAGTTGCACGGAGGATTAATAGCAATCTGCATCCATCGCGATTTCTTAAAGTGTCTATAAAGCACTCAGGACGGGCCCGACCGAGACAGGGCCTTAGTGGGGTGCTCCCATAGCGGGCAACAATGAGAGGGGTGCCTTTAAATTCATTTTGAACCATATTTGAAATTTTGGGTTACCAGATGCACGTTTTCAATCACCAGTTGCACGGAGGATTAATAGCAATCTGCATCCATCGTGATTTCTTAAAGTGTGTAAAAAGCACCCAAGGACGGCCCTGACAGAGAGAGGGCCGTAGTGGGGCACTCCCCTAGCGGGCTATATCAATAGAATGACGGGTAAAAGTATTTAAAACCCTTTTATAATTTTTGGGTTACCAGATGCACGTTTTCAATCACCAGGTGCACGGAGGAAAATGAGCATTTGCATCCATAGTCATGTTTTAAACCGTCCATAAAGCACTCTTGGCCGGCCCCGGCAGAGAGAGAAAGAGATGGTGAAAAAAAAAAAAAATCATCATCAGACCTTCCATAAATAATTCGGGCCGGCCCCCATTGCTAAAGGTCCGTAGTAGGGTGCGCCATAAGCGGACATGAATAGATGGAACACCGCTAACCGCATAGAGAACCGTGTTTTGGGTGACCAGGTGCACGTTTTCAATCACCAGTTGCACATTTTCAATCACCAGTTGCACGGAGGATTAATAGCAATCTGCATCCATCGCGATTTCTTAAAGTGTCTATAAAGCACTCAGGACGGGCCCGACCGAGACAGGGCCTTAGTGGGGTGCTCCCATAGCGGGCAACAATGAGAGGGGTGCCTTTAAATTCATTTTGAACCATATTTGAAATTTTGGGTTACCAGATGCACGTTTTCAATCACCAGTTGCACGGAGGATTAATAGCAATCTGCATCCATCGTGATTTCTTAAAGTGTGTAAAAAGCACCCAAGGACGGCCCTGACAGAGAGAGGGCCGTAGTGGGGCACTCCCCTAGCGGGCTATATCAATAGAATGACGGGTAAAAGTATTAAAACCCTTTTATAATTTTTGGGTTACCAGATGCACGTTTCAATCACCAGGTGCACGGAGGAAATGAGCATTTGCATCCATAGTCATGTTTTAAACCGTCCATAAAGCACCCAGGGCCGGCCCCGGCAGAGAGAGAAAAAGAGGGGAAAAGTGTTGAAAAAAAAAAAAAATCATACCTTCCATAAATAATTCGGACCGGCCCCCATTGAAAAGGTCCGTAGTAGGGTGCATCATTATCGGACATGAATCTCGGGAACACCGCTAACCGCATAGAGAACCGTGTTTTGGGTACCAGATGCACGTTTTCAATCACCAGTTGCACGGAGAGAGAAAAAAAAAAATCATACCTTCCATAAATAATTCGGACCGGCCCCCATTGAAAAGGTCCGTAGTAGGGTGCATCATTATCGGACATGAATCTCGGGAACACCGCTAACCGCATAGAGAACCGTGTTTTTGGGTGACCAGGTGCACGTTTTCAATCACCAGTTGCACGGAGAAAAAAAAGTAATCATACCTTCCATAAATAATTCAGGCCGACCCCCATTGAAAAAGGTCCGTAGTAGGGTGCATCATTATCGGACATGTATATCTGTAACACCGGCAAGCGCATTGAGAACCGCATTTTTGGGTTACCAGATGCACGTTTTCAATCACCAGGTGCACGGCTGTGAAAAGTGGGACTCTGTCATTTTTTCGACCAATTTCTGTAATTTTCAAAAAATGATTTAAAAATACTTCCCGAAGGGCTAGAGGTCCCAAATTTCGTCTCATACCCTCTCTCGTGATGGGCAACAATTACATAATGTAAAAAAAAATTCGCATCCACAGGAACCTATGCATCCTGTGACATTCACTTTTTTCCCAAACTTGAAACACGATTTCCTATTAAAATGTTTTATACAAAAACGTTTTTAATTGAATGTAAATGCTCGTCTATTTATGCACTTTCGTGCAAAAAAAACCCCATCAAGATCGGATGTGTACTTTTTGATTTATCACGTTTTTGTTGAATTTGACCCCCGATGGTGGGGCGCACAGAAGCCCTGTGAGGTTCAGGGCTTCATCGATATTGGCCTGTTTTGGATTACACACTCAGTGGCGGGTCGACCAGACAGGTACCGGCGCGATTTCAGAAACCTGGTTTTTGGCAACAGGACTCCATGTCCTAGAGAGACGGGGGTGGTGTCAAACTGCTCAGTCCGAATAGAAATGAGTAACGGACAGTTTTGAGGGAAGTCAGACCCTCAGAACCATGGTACTTTGGACATTTTCCCGCCGGCGGACCGATTTAGTGGTTTGACCAGACCCTTCGGCGCCCGATGTGTCCTAACTTTTGATCCACGTTGCCCAGCTTGGTGGTGGGAGGATATTGAGCCTTGTCCTGGGCAGGTGCTCTATCCCAGCTATCACCTTGTGGGTTTGGTTCATCCAATGACCATGGTTCTTGTCCAATGAAGGTGCCCGTCCCTTCGGCGACGATTGGTGGTTGTTTAGCCCTGGTGAGGGCTATCTCTCCAGTCCAGTCCCACACTTGTTTCACGATGCGTCTCCATGGTTCTCCCCTGTTGTCAGCCAGTTTGATTTCCTCTGACTGATTTGCATTCGTATTCCACCTGGGAGGGCCTCTATCGGCCGGCCTTTGGGCTGGTGTTCTGATGGATGTTCCCTCCCGACCCAAGTGGATTTGCCTCTATCAGGGGAGCCCCTTTCGGAATCGGTTACCCCGATTTCGATACGCTCCAGCTGCGCACCGTCGGTACGAGATCCAGCCGTACTGTCTCACCAAGTGGTCCTACATTGGTGTTCCGGTGCGGGGAGTGGCTCACTCATGGCTGCGAAGCATGTGGTGATGGTCATCCCGTAACGCATCGGCGCCAGAAACACGTATTCTCAAACCCTGTCTTAAACGTGGACCTACCCGGTTGACCCAAGTGGTCTGTCCCAACCGAGGTTGTGGTTCCTTTTTGCCCAGTTGATGGCGTTCCGAATAGACGCTCCAGCTAGACAAGATACCTCTCG
>NW_023493882.1:20000-99302 GCF_013265735.2 Oncorhynchus mykiss | reverse complement strand
AGCTAGATAAACTAGTAATATCATCAACCATGTATAGTTAACTAGTGATTATGTTGAGATTGATTGTTTTTTCTAAGATAAGTTTAATTCTAGCTAGCACCTTACCTTGGCTCCTTGCTGCACTCGATAACAGGTAGTCAGCCTGCCACGCAGTCTCCTCGTGGAGTGCAATGTAATCGGCCATAATCGGTGTCCAAAAATGCCAATTACCGATTGTTTTGAAAACTTGAGTTCTGCCCTAATTAATCGGCCATTCCGATTAATCGGTCGACCTCTACACCACATAGCCACTTTAGTGCGTCTAGACCCGCCTTTTCAATGTGATCTTTGTATTCTGACAGCAGAAGTCAGAGGTGTAGACACGACAGAGAGAGATAGAGACAGGGAAGGGGGGGATGCAGGAATGAGAAAAAGAAGGCCCTGCATTATGGGAAAGAATGTGGGCATGACAGGGAGCGAGAGAAAGTGAGGAGGAAGACAGAAAGAGGCAAAGAGCCATGAGGTGAGCCTGCACACGTACAGCTGGTGCTCATGCCCTCAGGGTGCCTGCACAGTCACAGCGGCATCTGGCACACCATCAGATACCCTGCCAATGTCTGCCAAACAAGCAGACCAGAAAGAGAGAGCTAGAGAGAGTGAGAGAGAGAGAACGCGAAAAGGAAAGAAGCGGAAACTGAAAAAGGGAGACAGCAGAGAAGGAGAGATGGAAAGAGAGGAAGTGAGAATATCCAGCCTCTCTCCACCACACCCTGTCCTCCTCATTATATAGCCCTAATTAAGGATCAGTGATCTCATCTCAGTCTCCCTCTGTGAGAGTAGGGAAGCAGGACGTGTGTGTGTGTGTGTGTGTGTGTGTGTGTCTAAAAGTGTCGTAGTATGTTTTTTTAAAAGTGTGAGTGTGTATGCGTGTGCATTTGGGTGTGCATGTGTGTGTGTGTTTCTAAAACAGTTGCTCCATCTTCACTTACCCCTTACTACAGGAAGGAAACCCTGTCTATTGCCAACCTCTCCATCTTGACCATCGTCTGTATCACATCACAACAGACCCTGTTATCTCCACATCCTCTCTACCTTCACCATCCTCTGTATCACACCACAACAGACCCTGTTATCTCCACATCCTCTCTACCTTCACCATCCTCTGTATCACACCACAACATGCCCTGTTATCTCCACATCCTCTCTACATTCACCATCCTTTGTATCACACCACAACAGACCCTGTTATCTCCACATCCTCTCTACATTCACCATCCTTTGTATCACACCACAACAGACCCTGTTATCTCCACATCCTCTCTACCTTCACCATCCTCTGTATCACACCACAACAGACCCTGTTATCTCCACATCCTCACTACTTTCACCATCCTCTGTATCACACACAACAGACCCTGTTATCTCCACATCCTCTCTACATTCACCATCCTCTCTACCTCCACCATCCTCTGTATCACACCACAACAGACCCTGTCATCCCCCCCCCCTCTCAACTCCACTCTCCTGTCATCTCCACCATCCTCTCAACCTTCACCCTCCTGTCATCTCCACCATCCTCTCTACCTCCACCATCCTCTCTACCTTCACCTCATGTCATCTCCACCATCCTCTCAACCTCCACTCTCCTGTCATATCCACCATCCTCTCTACCTCCACCATCCTCTCTACCTCCACCATCCTCTCTACCTTCACCATCCTCTGTATCGCACCACAACAGACCCTGTTATCTCCACATCTTCTCTACCTTCACCATCCTTTGTATCACACCACAACAGACCCTGTTACCTCCACAATCCTCTCTACCTCCACCATCCTCTGTATCACACCACAACAGACCCTGTTACCTCCACCATCCTCTGTATCGCACCACAACTGAACCTGTTATCTCCACCATCCTCCTTACCTCCACCATCCTCCTTACCTCCACCATCCTCTGTATCACACCACAACAGACCCTGTTATCGCCACCACCCTGTCTACCTCCACCATCCTCCCTACCTCCACCATCCCCCTACCTCCACCATCCTCTGTATCGCAGCACAACAGACCCTGTTATCTCCACCATCCTCTGTATCACACCACAACAGACCCTGTTATCTCTCCACCATTCTCTGTATCACACCACAACAGACCCTGTTATCGCCACCACCCTGTCTACCTCCACCATCCTCCCTACCTCCACCATCCCCCCTACCTCCACCATCCTCTGTATCGCAGCACAACAGACCCTGTTATCTCCACCATCCTCTGTATCACACCACAACAGACCAGGAAAACGACTTTCCTGAAGCGGATCCTGTGTTTTGCCCACCACCCAGGACAATGGATCGGATCCCAGCCGGCGAACCAAAACAACGACGCCGTAAAAGGGGCAGACGAAGCGGTCTTCTGGTCAGGCTGCAGAGACGAGCACATCGCACACCGCTCCCGAGCATACTACTCGCCAATGTCCAGTCTCATGACAACAAGGTTGATGAAATCCGAGCAAGGGTAGCACTCCAAAGAGACATAAGAGAATGTAATGTTCTTTGCTTCACGGAAACATGGCTCACTCGAGACACGTTATCGAAGTCGGTACAGCCAGCTGGTTTCTCCACGCATCGCGCCGACAGAAACAAGCATCTTTCTGGTAAGAAGAGGGGCGGGGGGTATGCCTTATGGTTAACGAGACGTGGTGTGATCATAACAACATACAGGAATTCAAGTCCTTCTGTTCACCTGACTTAGAATTCCTCACAATCAAATGTGGCTGACATTGAGTGGCTGCTTTCAACATACTGACTCAACTCCAGCCACTTTAATATTGGAAAAATAGATGTAAAAATGTATCACAATGCCACTTAATATAATGTTTACATACCCTACATTACTCATCTCATATGTATATACTCTACTCTATACCATCTACTGCATCTTGCCATCTTGATGTAATACATGTATCACTAGCCACTTTAAACAACAATGCCACTTTTATATGTTTACATACCCTACATTACTCATCTCATATGTATATACTAGTACTCTTATACCATCTACTGCATCTTGCCTATGCCATTCTGTACCATCACTCATTCATATATCTTTATGTACATATTCTTCATCCTTTACACTTGTGTGTATAAGGTAGCTGTTGTGAAATTGTTAGGTTAGATTACTCGTTGGTTATTACTGCATTGTCGGAACTAGAAGCACAAGCATTTTGCCACACTCGCATTAACATCTGCTAACCATGTGTATGTGACAAATAAAATTGATTTGATTTGAGCATCAAGAGTTGCCACTGAATCAGACTGAAAGAACAGACAGGCATCACATCAACCTGCTCCTAACCCCAAATGGCTGCTTATTAAGTTAATGACAGCAGCCAACATTTTAATTGAATTGTGCCGGCTCGACAATCACATTCGCCCCTCGCGCCTAGCCACCAGAGACGGCTACCATAGTAACAAAAGGGAAATGCCTCTATCAGTTTCTCAGACATCTGGGAAAGGAACAGAATACATCGGGGGTGCAAAGATGTACAGAACAGGTTGATCTTTTGGGCTAGTGGGTACCTAGTCAGTTGCACAACTGAATGCAATCAACTGAAATGTGCCTTCCACATTTAACCCAACCCCTTTGAAACAGGTGTGGGGGCTAACTTAATCGACGTCATCAGTGCCCGTGGAGCAGTCCTTGCTCAAGGGCAGAACAGCAGATTTTTCCACCTTGCCGGCTCGGGGATGTGAACAAGCAACCTTGCGGTTACTGTCCAACGCTCTAACTGTTAGGCTACCTGCAGCCAAGTGTGACAGAAGAAATGTACTACTGTGCATATCGGACTAAGAGGATAATTCAGTGGGGTCTTCCTTCGAGAAAGTTGCCGATAGAAATATAATGAGTAGAGGTGACAATATTTATGATTCTACATGGCAAAGTACAATGTCTTTTCTACATGGTGCATTTCTATCTGAACACTCAAAAGTTGCACCTTTTCTGAATAAGTTAAGTGATGAGAATAGAATCTACATTTTTCCGGAAATTTGGTTATCAGAGGACATTGTTTTAAATTAATTAAGTTGTAACTTGCCACATTGCACACTATTACATCTAATATGACAAGCTAGCATTGTTGCCATGGCAGCATTGCAAAACATGACCTCTCAAAAGAAACAAACCTAAATGCATTAGATGATACAGAATAACAGCTGAAATGAATTCACTTTCCGTTTCTTCTTGACAAGTAACAAGGACATCCTGTTTTCTTTCCTATGTTCTGTGGTATAGTGTGTAGCAGGCCATTGTGTTGATGGAAGTCTTTGTTACTAGTCTTTCTGCTCTTGGATTGAAGCTTGAGAGAGCTAGCGTGCTCATATTGGAGTATTTGAAGGTAGAGAAGGGAGAGAGACTGTTATAGTGAGAGAGCTAGAGAGAGAGCTAGAGAGAGAGAGCTGTTGAATAGGAGCCTGGTGTTGTGAGAGGAGAGTAGTCCTGGTTGAATAGTGTAATAGGAGCCTGGTGTTGTGAGAGGAGAGTGGTCCTGGTTGAATTGTGTAATAGGAGCCTGGTGTTGTGAGAGGAGAGTGGTCCTGGTTGAATAGTGTAATAGGAACCTGGTGTTGTGAGAGGAAAGTGGTCCTGGTTGAATAGTGTAATAGGAGCCTGGTGTTGTGAGAGGAGAGTGGTCCTGGTTGAATAGTGTAATAGGAGCCTGGTGTTGTGAGAGGAGAGTGGTCCTGGTTGAATTGTGTAATAGGAGCCTGGTGTTGTGAGAGGAGAGTGGTCCTGGTTGAATAGTGTAATAGGAGCCTGGTGTTGTGAGAGGAGTAGTCCTGGTTGAATAGTGTAATAGGAGCCTGGTGTTGTGAGAGGAGAGTGGTCCTGGTTGAATAGTGTAATAGGAGCCTGGTGTTGTGAGAGGAGAGTGGTCCTGGTTGAATAGTGTAATAGGAGCCTGGTGTTGTGAGAGGAGAGTGGTCCTGGTTGAATAGTGTAATAGGAGCCTGGTGTTGTGAGAGGAGAGTGGTCCTGGTTGAATAGTGTAATAGGAGCCTGGTGTTGTGAGAGGAGAGTAGTCCTGGTTGAATAGTGTAATAGGAGCCTGGTGTTGTGAGAGGAGAGTGGTCCTGGTTGAATAGTGTAATAGGAGCCTGGTGTTGTGAGAGGAGTAGTCCTGGTTGAATAGTGTAATAGGAGCCTGGTGTTGTGAGAGGAGTAGTCCTGGTTGAATAGTGTAATAGGAGCCTGGTGTTGTGAGAGGAGAGTGGTCCTGGTTGAATAGTGTAATAGGAGCCTGGTGTTGTGAGAGGAGAGTGGTCCTGGTTGAATAGTGTAATAGGAGCCTGGTGTTGTGAGAGGAGTAGTCCTGGTTGAATAGTGTAATAGGAGCCTGGTGTTGTGAGAGGAGTAGTCCTGGTTGAATAGTGTAATAGGAGCCTGGTGTTGTGAGAGGAGAGTGGTCCTGGTTGAATAGTGTAATAGGAGCCTGGTGTTGTGAGAGGAGAGTGGTCCTGGTTGAATAGTGTAATAGGAGCCTGGTGTTGTGAGAGGAGAGTGGTCCTGGTTGAATAGTGTAATAGGAGCCTGGTGTTGTGAGAGGAAAGTGGTCCTGGTTGAATAGTGTAATAGGAGCCTGGTGTTATGAGAGGAGAGTGGTCCTGGTTGAATAGTGTAATAGGAGCCTGGTGTTGTGAGAGGAGTAGTCCTGGTTGAATAGTGTAATAGGAGCCTGGTGTTGTGAGAGGAGAGTGGTCCTGGTTGAATAGTGTAATAGGAGCCTGGTGTTGTGAGAGGAGTAGTCCTGGTTGAATAGTGTAATAGGAGCCTGGTGTTGTGAGAGGAGAGTGGTCCTGGTTGAATAGTGTAATAGGAGCCTGGTGTTGTGAGAGGAGAGTGGTCCTGGTTGAATAGTGTAATAGGAGCCTGGTGTTGTGAGAGGAGAGTGGTCCTGGTTGAATAGTGTAATAGGAGCCTGGTGTTGTGAGAGGAGAGTGGTCCTGGTTGAATAGTGTAATAGGAGCCTGGTGTTGTGAGAGGAGAGTGGTCCTGGTTGAATAGTGTAATAGGAGCCTGGTGTTGTGAGAGGAGAGTAGTCCTGGTTGAATAGTGTAATAGGAGCCTGGTGTTGTGAGAGGAGAGTGGTCCTGGTTGAATAGTGTAATAGGAGCCTGGTGTTGTGAGAGGAGTAGTCCTGGTTGAATAGTGTAATAGGAGCCTGGTGTTGTGAGAGGAGTAGTCCTGGTTGAATAGTGTAATAGGAGCCTGGTGTTGTGAGAGGAGAGTGGTCCTGGTTGAATAGTGTAATAGGAGCCTGGTGTTGTGAGAGGAGAGTGGTCCTGGTTGAATAGTGTAATAGGAGCCTGGTGTTGTGAGAGGAGTAGTCCTGGTTGAATAGTGTAATAGGAGCCTGGTGTTGTGAGAGGAGTAGTCCTGGTTGAATAGTGTAATAGGAGCCTGGTGTTGTGAGAGGAGAGTGGTCCTGGTTGAATAGTGTAATAGGAGCCTGGTGTTGTGAGAGGAGAGGGTCCTGGTTGAATAGTGTAATAGGAGCCTGGTGTTGTGAGAGGAGAGTGGTCCTGGTTGAATAGTGTAATAGGAGCCTGGTGTTGTGAGAGGAAGTGGTCCTGGTTGAATAGTGTAATAGGAGCCTGGTGTTATGAGAGGAGAGTGGTCCTGGTTGAATAGTGTAATAGGAGCCTGGTGTTGTGAGAGGAGTAGTCCTGGTTGAATAGTGTAATAGGAGCCTGGTGTTGTGAGAGGAGAGTGGTCCTGGTTGAATAGTGTAATAGGAGCCTGGTGTTGTGAGAGGAGTAGTCCTGGTTGAATAGTGTAATAGGAGCCTGGTGTTGTGAGAGGAGAGTGGTCCTGGTTGAATAGTGTAATAGGAGCCTGGTGTTGTGAGAGGAGAGTGGTCCTGGTTGAATAGTGTAATAGGAGCCTGGTGTTGTGAGAGGAGAGTGGTCCTGGTTGAATAGTGTAATAGGAGCCTGGTGTTGTGAGAGGAGTAGTCCTGGTTGAATAGTGTAATAGGAGCCTGGTGTTGTGAGAGGAGTGTGGTCCTGGTTGAATAGTGTAATAGGAGCCTGGTGTTGTGAGAGGAGAGTGGTCCTGGTTGAATAGTGTAATAGGAGCCTGGTGTTGTGAGAGGAGAGTGGTCCTGGTTGAATAGTGTAATAGGAGCCTGGTGTTGTGAGAGGAGAGTGGTCCTGGTTGAATAGTGTAATAGGAGCCTGGTGTTGTGAGAGGAGAGTAGTCCTGGTTGAATAGTGTAATAGGAGCCTGGTGTTGTGAGAGGAGAGTGGTCCTGGTTGAATAGTGTAATAGGAGCCTGGTGTTGTGAGAGGAGAGTGGTCCTGGTTGAATAGTGTAATAGGAGCCTGGTGTTGTGAGAGGAGAGTGGTCCTGGTTGAATAGTGTAATTGGGCCTGGTGTTGTGAGAGGAGAGTGGTCCTGGTTGAATAGTGTAATAGGGCCTGGTGCTGTTGTCTCACTAAGGGGCCTAATGGATGATAGAATGGTCTGGAACACTACTGTCAACTCATGCAGGTGCACACACTCACAGATGGATACAGACACGTGCATGTACACACAAACACACTCGGTCATCCCTCTCTTTCTGTGAGTAATTATCACACACGCTCAACGCCCTCACTTTCTCCCACGGTCAGCTCACACTGTGGACCAGGCATCCTAAATCCCCCTTAATGTAGTCTAACTATTGGCAAGTCTACAGTGTATATCTCTTAAACAGTCAGGTCTACATATCGATCTTCAGTCAGGTCTCTCTCTCTATCTACAGTCAGGTCTCTCTATCTATCTACAGTCAGGTCTCTCTATCTATCTCCTTCCCTCCCTCAATCCACACGTCCAGTGAAGAGTTAAACATTCAGAACTGAACACCCTCTGTGACGCGTGCAGGTGAAACCTGACAGATGGTGTTATCAGAGCTCAGAACAAATGTTGCATACATCTCTATCTATCTCCATCTATTTACCCCATTACCTAATCTATCAGCAGTGTGTGTGGTGTCTAACAGTGTGTGTCAGCATTGTATTTTTATCACAATGCGAAACAAAGAAAACAACTATCTCGTTAAAACCTGACTGCAATTATTGTGATGTGAGAAAAACAAAGGGGCTGATGACTGACAGGGTAATTAACACCTGCTACCATGACAACCCACAGACTTAATTGAATTCTGGCCCAAGCCAGATCGATCCTGATTGATCGAGACAAACAATGCCTGGGGACTTTAATTGACTTTACTCAGGTGGTGGTAGGAGAAAGTTATGTGGATGGGATAGGTATTATACAGAGGGCATCAGGACACAGCGAGGAGAACTTTGAGTCTGACATTGTCTAGTCATGAAGGAAAAGATGGCAGTATGATATTGTTAACCACAAATGGGATTTGCCCCCTTTCGCCCTAAGCCTATCACTAACCTAATTCAACAACAAATAGCTCGCATTCTTGGTCATCATTTCCAATATCATCAATTTGCCTTTTCTAACACGGTCTATTGAAGTCTCAGAGCTATAAGGATTTCCAAACATACTGAGAATGTACTCAATTATGGGCTACTGCTGTTGGTCAGTCTTTCATTTTGAAAGGGACCAATTTATCCAATCTGTGAAATGAAGCCAATCTGTGCAATGATGCGATGAATCAAGTGTGAGTGAGAAACAAAAACCTGCAGACACTGCAGCCCTCCAGGAGATGAGTTTCATACCCTTCTTTCTTGGTATTAAGGTGCGTGTGACTTTGTCTGCATCTGTGTGTGTGTGTGTGTGTGTGTGTGTGTGTGTGACTGCTATGAACTGGTACTCACCTTGAGAGCACGAGAACGGGTTGGCCAGGAGATTCTCGATGTTCCCCGCTGCATTAGCCACCAGCTGGCTGGCATCGTTGGACCCCACACTGAAGTACTTCCTGTGGCTCTGGAAGATCTGCACCAATCAGGAGATAGAGGGTCAAAGGTGACAGTGAAGCAATCAAGAGAGAGAAACAAGGGTCAAAAGTGACACTGGACCAATCAGGAGAGAGTGATACTTTGATCAAATATTGACATGGTGTATCTGAGAATTGTACCTATGAGGATAGTCACAAAAAAATGTACTTGATTATGTTATTTGCAGGGACAATGAACACAATAATACAAATGTATGTAAATGTGTCAGATGTGTCAAATCATGATGTCACCGCTGTGTGTACAATGCCAGTGTAAATCAAGCAACATTATGCCACAATGGAGCACAACGGCAAACGCCATTTCCTGAATATGGAATATGTTTCAGCAAGAGGAATTAAACAATAAAAAATCAGAAATGCCAAACAGCCAATTATTTAGCAGCCGGAGGGGCTTTCTAGGTCCAACATTAAAACCACAGGCCTGTAGTGTGTGAATGTGTGTGCGGGCACGCGCGTGTGTGTGTGTGTGTGTCTAAGTCGGTGTATCGAAGTGTGTGTTTACTTAGCTAACCTCTGTGGGGCTGTGCTATGTGTTTCTGCTTGTCCATGAGTAATGATCCTGATGGTTATTCTCCACATGCTCTTTCTGCTTACAAGCAAATACAATCCCTTCCCTGTGTAGTAAACAAAGCAGCCATGCTGCCAGAGGTCTCAATGAAGGAAACCTACATTTATTCTACTGCAACAGGACAAAGGAATGTACAGTCGACCATTGATATTATCCCACTCTCTATCTATATATATGCTATTGGGTCAAGATTAGGTCATAAAGTCTAGCTATTTTCCTTCACCCCATGAGCATCAAATGATGCCTGCGACAGGAAATGAGCTCCAAACGTGGTATAACACCATCATGGTAAAGATGTCTGCTGTTTTTTTTCTTCTAAATGTCTGTGATGACAAGCAGGGCAAGAGGCAGCCCTGATATGGTGTCTGTTATGGGTATTTTCCTGAGAATACTGTGTTGCTCAAGGGAAATCATGCCTGTGTGTTGTCCCTGGGACGTCATGCATTGTGTGTATGTCTGAAAAATGTAATCCAAAAGGAATCTGAAGTACATTGACAATTACTGTGATGATTATTGTGCATTTCATATTTCTTAATTATTTCTTCTTTTTTTGTTTTCTGGTTATACATTGTTATTGATTAATGCATTGTTGGGCTATAGGTTTGCAAGAAAGACATTTTCACTGTACTTGTGCATGTGACATTTAAACTAGACATAATTACAGAGGCTCTATATCAGGCCTGGCTAGGCAAGAGGAGGAGAGGTGTCATAGGGTTATAGCAATCAACACAAGGGTTGTGTCCCAAAAGGCACCCTATTCCCCATATAGTGCACTACTTATGACCAGAGCCCCCTACATAGGGAATAGGGTGCCATTTGGGATGTAGCCAGAGTAACAGCTCCTCCTAACTGTCCATTTCATGTAAGCTTGTTAGGGATGGGATAGGGATGTGGTGTTTGGAGTTGACACTGATAGTCCTTGAGTGTGGACATTCCCCTAGCAGAATACTGTAAGCAGATGTCCCACATATCACTAATGAGATGGCACTTTGTAAAGTCCAGATCTGTTGTGACAACCATCATTGTATTGGATGTGACACACATCAAACAGGAGAGGTCAGGAGTTATGTGTGCGCATGTGTGTGCGCGCGTGTGTATATTGATTGTTGAAATCCAGAGTTGTGGATGGTTTGACTATGGGGTTGCAAGCTTCCTGTGCGTTTGAGAGGAGTGTGGTGGTGTGGTATATGTACATTTGTGCACGTCTGTGTTCCTATGTTTACAATGTGTTCCTGTGTGTCCCACCTGTATGAGATTCTGCACTCCGCTGGCTGTGTCCGTCAGTGTGACCAGCTCCTGCTGCATCTGCTCCACCCATTCCTTTATCCTGAGGAAACAATGAAAGCACCATTCAAAATCATTCAAATTAATTTACTTCCTGTAACTCATCGAATCCGATGATCAAATGGTTTTACTTATCCAATCACATTGATATCTCTGAACTGCTGTTTTCAGGATCATATTAAATTGGCACCAAACAAAAGACAATGGACTGAAACAGGGAGGGAAATACTGAACTGTTCAGTAAGAAACTTTTTTGTTTTTCTGTTGCAAAACAGTTTGCTTCACTGTGCACTAATAAATAAGACCCTGAAGGTGCAGAACGATCCAATAGAAATACATGTCTGTCAAATACCTCTATGTTACATTTCTATCTGCAAAGCTGTGAATGTTCCGCCTCACTGCATAAATAATCTTGACTTACTTTGATTCGCCAATCACCTTGCAGTAGATACCACATGACGACACATTAACAGAGCAGTTGAGTCAGGCAGTAACAGTACTGCTGACTATCACTTTATGCAAAACATATCTCGCCATGCAGGCTAATAAATTCAGCGGTCTATAAAATAGTCATGTTCACCCTGAGTATATGTGTTTTGACTCCCCATTAACTGTGCATTAGAGTAGATATAGATGTAGAGAGAGTAGAGGATATATTCATGGTTGTCAGTGGTTGAGTAACAAGGACAGGGGTGAGATAGTATGCAGGGATAGTAGAGGGAGAAATTAGTAACAGCAAGACTCCATTCTATCATAATGCTTTGTTTTGATTGTGTTAATGAGATACAAATAAACTACCTGTACCCTATACAGAAAACAGAAACACTGGCTCAATAAACTGTCTGTACCCTATACAGAAACAGAACACTAGTTAACTGGCTCAATAAACTGTCTGTACCCTATAGAGAAACAGAACACTAGTTAACTGGCTCAATAAACTGTCTGTACCCTATAGAGAAACAGAACACTAGTTAACTGGCTCAATAAACTGTCTGTACCCTATACAGAAACGAACAATATTTAACTGCCTGGCCGGTTCCCCTCTCTCCACTGGGATTCTCTGCCTCTAACCCTATTACAGGGGCTGAGTCACTGGCTTACTGGTGCTCTTCACGCCGTCCCTAGGAGGGGTGCGTCACTTGAATAGGTTGAGTCACTGACGTGGTCTTCCTGTCTGGGTTGGCGCCCCCCCTTGGGTTCTGCCGTGGCGGAGATCTTTGTGGGCTATACTCGGCCTTGTCTCAGGATGGTAAGTTGCTGGTGGAAGAAATCCCTCTAGTGGTGTGGGGGCTGTGCTTTAGCAAAGTGGGTGGGGTTATAGCCTGCCTGTTTGGCCCTGTCCGGGGGTATCATCGGACAGGGCCACAGTGTCTCCTGACCCTTCCTGTCTCAGCCTCCAGTATTTATGCTGCAGTAGTTTATGTGTCGGGGGGCTAGGGTCAGTCTGTTATATCTGGAGTATTTCTCCTGTCTTATCCGGTGTCCAGTGTGAATTTAAGTATGCTCTCTCTAATTCTCTCTTTCTCTCTCTCTCTCGGAGGACCTGAGCCCTAGGACCATGCCTCAGGACTACCTGGCATGATGACTCCTTGTTGTCCCCAGTCCACCTGGCTGTGCTGCTGCTTCAGTTTCAACTAATCTGCCTGCGGCTATGGAACCCTGACCTGTTCACTGTTCACTGACCTGTTCACAATTACTATTATTTGACCATGCTTGTCATTAATGAACATTTGAACATTTTGGCCATGTTCTCTTATAATCTCCACCCGGCACAGCCAGAAGAGGACTGGCCACCCCTCATGGCCTGGTTCCTCTCTAGGTTTCTTTCCTGGGTTTTTGGCCTTTCTAGGGAATTTTTCCTAGCCACTGTGCTTCTACACCTGCATTGCTTGCTGTTTGGGGTTTTAGGCTGGGTTTTTTGTACAGCACTTTGATAGGCTGGGTTTTTGTACAGCACTTTGATATGGATCAGCTGATGTAAGAAGGGCTATATAAATACATTTGATTTGATTTGATCTGCCTCAATAAACTGTCTGTAACCCTATCCAGAAACTGAACAATGGTTAATAGGCCAACGGTGTATACAGTATGGATTAAGTAAACACTGAAAGTGTGTTCAAGTTCACAGTGAGAGTGAGTGGTTCCTTCATTGTTCTGAAGAGAAAAGGTCCATATGTAACCATAAGACCAAATGTGTTATAAATAAATGGATTGAGACACATTGAATAACCAGCATAGCTGCCATTTTGAACACATTTTTGTCCTCTGTTGAAAACGTTTTGCTACAGCGTGCCCTATTGAACACGAATCTGGTCACATACAATAGCGATGAAATCTACGCATGGTTGACGTGGGATTGTGGACTGCATTGGCTCATTCATTACACTAGCAGTAGGGAATAGTCTAGAAGTGGGTGAATGGTCCCATCCACAGGTAAACATAGTGATTGAGTGTGCAAATGTCCAAACAGCAGGTAAATACATCTACTTGAAACACCTAAATGCAGACCCAGAGGAGACATGTGCTGTGTCCAAAATGGCACCCTATTCCTTATATAGTGCACTACTTTAGACCAGAGCCATATGGGAGCCTTATGGGGCCCTGGTCAAACCTAGTGCAATATATAGAGAATAGGGTGCCATTTGAAACTCATCCCTGATTTGAAGGACAGTACATGAACCCTCAACATAGTTAGGGGAGGAAGTATGAATCCATATCCATGAACTCATCAAGTGTCAAACACCTAGATGAATCTTATTACTTGACAAGTGAGACGTGGTACAGGCTCATCTTCTAGGGAGAAACACACACACACACACACACACACACACACACACACACACGCACACACACACACACACACACACACACACACACACACACCACACATGAATAAAAACATGCAGGCAGGCAGGCACGCACCTTCCCCCCCCTCTCCCAACACCACACAAACGTTGTTAAAAATCCTTGTCATTAACCATTAAAATGCATGACTGGGGGTCATAAGGGAAATTAACTATTTTCCCCTTCACTTTGGATACGTGTTATGTTATCCTATCTAATACCCACACTGCAATGTGACTAGGGCTCGTGCTGTAAAACGTACAGAACCAGTCAATGTTTTGGACACACCTACTCATGGTTTTTCTTTATTTTTACTATTTTCTACATTGTATAATAACAGTGAAGACATCAAAACAATGAAATAACAACATATGGAATCATGTTGTAACCAAAAAAGTGTAACACAAATCAAAATATATTTTATAATTGATATTCTTTAAAGTAGCACCCTATGCCTTGATGACAGCCTTTGCACACTCTTGGCATTCTCTCAACCAGCTTCATGAGGTCGTCCACCTGGAACGCACGTCAATTAACAGGTCAGGCCTTGTTTAAAAGTTAACTTGTGGAATATCTTTTCTTTTTTCATTTGTTTGAGCCCAATCAGTTGTGTTGTGACAAGGTGTTATTTAATAGTTTTGATGTCTTCACTATTATTCTACAATGTATAAAATAGTAAAAATAAAGAAAAACCCTGGAATGAGTAGGTGTGTCCAGACTTTTGACTGGTGCTGTATATACAGCTCAGAGAAGCAGCTGTCTGGGGGGGCTTTGGGGACAAGGCTGGAGTACTATCAGCACATTTCTGATCTCACACACACACACACACACACACCACACACACACACACCACACACACACACACAACAACACACACACACACACACACCGGCTGCGCACTCATTCACGCTCACACACATGCTCACACACACACGCTAACACACCTTTCATCTTAACCCCTCCATGAAGATATTAGTGCATGACATACCCTTGAGCCAGCACCACTGAGTCAGCACCACTGAGCCAGCACCGCTGAGCCAGCACCACTGAGCCAGCACCACTGAGTCAGCACCGCTGAGCCAGCACCACTGAGTCAGCACCGCTGAGCCAGCACCACGAGCCAGCACCGCGAGCCAGCACCACTGAGCCAGCACCACTGAGCCAGCACCACTGACACACCGCTGTTCAAAGCCCTGAGCTCACAGCAGGAATAGCTTCTAGGGGTCACAGTAAGGTCCTAGCCAGCAGAGCCAGCTTTTGTCTGCTATGCTGCAACAGGGTGGGCCCTGGAAATGTGTCCATGGTCCTATCCAACAGGCTAGGCAGATGCAACAGGTGCCCTCGGCAATGAGGTCCTCTGTTAAAATGTAAATGTGTTGCCTCTGCACTTAGAATAGCATTTGGACAGGAGATGCAGAGAGAAACAGATCACATTTAGAACGCAGCATTTATAAAATAATGAATAGACTTCATATTCTCTATGATGAGGCTCTACGACTGAACATATGGGCCGGCTATTTTGAATCCTTCTCTGAATACTGACCTTATGTTCTAGCTTTTATGCCGTGTTCCCTCAGGTAACCAACAACAGGTGGAAGAGCTTAGTAAATCTGGCCAAAAGCCAACTCTGCTTCGCAATTAAACAATGATTAGTTCTTACAGTATCCAATACTGTATAATAACTACAGACAGACGGTACAGCATACAGCCAAGTTGTTCTGTGTGTGTGTGTGTGTGTGTGTTCAGCCCCATAACTTATTTGAAACAGGAGAGGCAGCCGATAATGAGGAGAGGGGAGCAACAATAAACCTTGTCCCATGGAGGGGCCACCGTTTCTGAGTAAAGATAATGTAACTGTCCTGTAGCCTCTGGCAGCTATGGAGGACCCAGAGGTCAGAGTGTTGGTTAAAAAATGACACCACATTACTATTGGTACACAGTGAACTAACGACTGTGATAAAAGCATTGTGAAAAAGCTTGTTTCATCTAAAGTCAAGGACAGGAAAAACATTATTATTCATGTCTCTAAACAAATAAGGGTTCTTGTCTTGTTTAAAAAGTCAAGCTCTACCTCAACACATAATGTAAAAAGTGTGATGTTACCACAAAGGAGGAAAAGCAATGCTTTTCTCTCAAAGACAAACTATGAAGTAATGTCTAAAAAAGAGGTTTCAACACTTAAAGAGCTCAACAAAGCCCTCTGAGAGGATGGAAACTTGGAGCGGGTCATGGAAAAACGAGATGACATCGCCCTACCCCCTCCCCCTCTCACTCTCCCTAGCGAAGGGGAAACGGAGGAAGGGGTGTGGGCTTTGAGGCGGGAAAACCCAAAATGGCTGGTGAGCCAGAGAGAGAGAGAGAGAGAGAGCGAGCAATACAGCCAGTTGCACACTCCGGGGCTGGGACTGAGTGGAGCCTTGTGAAACTCAGCCAAGTGTAAAGAGAGAGACCCATAACCCCCTAGAGCCTTTTCTCTCGCTGTCTTGCTGATTGTGTTCTTAACATCCCCCACTTACACAACAGACTGTGCACATTTAGAAAACGGCGGGCCGTTTTTCATTTTCTCTTTCTTGCCATCCTCCTCTTGCACAATGTAATGTTTGGGTTTGTTTTGCTCCGTGGAGAGAGCAGAGCGCAGATCAACATGGGTACACTGCCGGAGGTGCCCCCGAGGAGAGAGAAGACTGGTTTTTATGCTGGATGAATATATAATCTGATATGCAGAGGGAGAGCCTCCACTTTAAAAGAAATGACATGGACCTCCCACAAGGTTTCTTGCCGAGACATCTCAATTTAAATGCGTGTCTGTGAATTCCAAATGGAGAGGTGGTGATTGTTTTTATATGACTACATGGGAATACATTCGGACAGGACAGATGTTTACTATTGAATCAGTTAAGACGTGACCTGCTTCGTGCAGTATGGCACTCAGTTATTTTGTCAAAGACATATGATATGAGTGTTTTTATTCATTTTCACAAAATCAGTAAGCCATCCAAATACACCCCACCACATCCAGGTGATTAGATAAAGATATTTAACTTGTTCAGAGAGTTCATTGGAGAGTTCCCCACTACTGGCAATGAGGATCTTTTGGTTCATCTTTTGATTCAATCTTTCAATTGCATCTTAGCCTCACAGAATTAGCCTCTCATATATTTAACCTATTAACCTTGTACAGTAGCTGGTGATTAGACAAATATTTTTCTGTCTCTGTCTCTCTGTAACAGAAGACGCCTCCCCAGACCAGCTGTCACCTGTGTGTATCGGAAAACATTGAAACCAGAGCACTGGGGCCTTCAGAGGACATAATGGGGTTCAAAGGTGAAGGGGTAAGGTGCCCCTCTTAGCCTAATCTCTGTGTATGTGCACGAGAGCGAGTGCACGCGTGTGGAGTGTCTGTATTATGTACAGTAACTCATCAACTGAAGTGCTATATTGGGGGTGTGATGAAGCATAAAATAGGACAAATGTTTCCCCGAGAGTTCCCCGAGCGTTCCCTGACTGTTCCCTGACTGTTCCCTGAGTGTTCCCAGAGAGTTCCGAGAGTTCCCCGAGCGTTCCCTGACTGTTCCCTGATTGTTCCCCGAGCGTTCCCTGACTGTTTCCCTGAGTGATCCATGAGCGTTCCCTGACTGTTCCCTGACTGTTCCCTGAGTGTTCCCAGGAGAGTTCAGAGAGTTCCCCCGAGCGTTCCCCGACTGTTCCCTGAGTGATCCCTGAATGTTCCCTGAGTGTTCCCAGAGAGTTCCGAGAGTTCCCGAGCGTTCCCCGACTGTTCCCTGAGTGATCCCTGAATGTTAGAGTAGGATCTGACCCCAAGTGCCCTAGAAACATAGTATTTAACAGTACTATCCCCAATCAGGCCACCTCTCTGAAAGACTTGGAAACACAACACCATATGTTACAGTACAGCACTAACGACAATAAAACAAATATATGTACTGCATGCTGTATATATCATTATTATCACTTAGTAGCTGTGAAATGTGTTGTTTTACAGGGTCAGCCATAGTAGTCCAGTGCCCCTGGAGCCAATTAAAGTTAAGTGCCTTGCTCAAGGGCCATAGTGAACAAGTTGCCCAAGGAATAACGTGTTTAGCCAATAACCACGCACAACACAGAGTGGAGCGTCCAATCCCAGAGCCCGTTACAGAAGAGTGGGAAGCCCAGAATAGCTTCTCTGACTCAGACTGAGAGCATCATTGTCTGACCTCTGGCTGGATTAGCCCTCGGGTTACTTTAGACTACTGAGGCCATTTTCTGTTCTCTCCTCTCCATTTCACCCAGCTTCTTTTTCAAAATGATGCAGCCATTCACCCGGCTTTATGTAGCTACTAACTGAAGCAATGGTTACTTTCCAATATCCAGATAACCATTTAGAATACACACCAGAAGGTAATTGAACCATACTCCTACACTCTTAGAAAGAAAAGTGCTATCTAGAACCTTTTAAGGGTTCTTCGGCTGTCAAGAGGGTTCTACATGGAACCCAAAAGGGTTACACCTTGAACCATAAAGGGTTCTACATAGAACCGAGAAGGGTTCTCTACGGGGACAGTCGAAGAACCCTTTAAGAACCCTTTTTTCTAAGAGTGTATATGTTTTAAAATTCAATTTGTACTGCTACAGTGGTAAATCAAAAATAAAAGCATATTCCAAAAGAAACCAACAGCCCCAACTCTTTGTCACGGTTTAAACTATTTCCCCCCCCATTTGGCTGCACTTGACAGTCCCATATTTCAACAACTTTTCAGGTGTCTGAACTTTTTCTTCAGGCAGTAAAGATGGGAGTTGTCCACCGCTGGGGCAATCTTTCTCACAAAAAGATCCCTGAGAGTTTTTTCTGGAAGTCTCCCTTGAAGGATTCCTCTGAACTTAAAATGACTTCCTTCACCTATGCCAATAAAAAATAGTATTCCAACCCTGTCTCTCTTTTTCTAAAAACGTATTCTCCACAGCCACCGTATGCCCTCCACATAGGCCTTATTCATGACCACTTTTTCTCCATGTTTTCATTTCCATCTGCTCTTCTTTCCTCTGCTTCATTGCTCTGATCTGCATGAACTGACCAGGTGAAATCCAGCCTGATGATGAGCTTCCACCACATGGTTTCCCACCTGTGAAGTCTTCTCCAATCATTGCAGACAAGGAGAGAACAGATTCCAGTGTGAAAGAGCCAAGTCTCGCTTCTACAAGAACCCATTTAAACAGCAGAAAGTGATGGACTACTCTTCAAGGAGACTTTCTTTCAGAAGTGTTGTGTCATTGTCGTCAGATACTGTTTTGTTTCTATGTCAAGTTAGACGTTTAATTCAGGGTTTGGATCTAAAGACGGTAAGACATCTCACGAATCTCACCTCTCATTTCAACCTTTCATTAGTGATCCTCACACTTCTCCTCATTGCCAAGGCAACAGCTCTCAATTAGTACACAGGTAGCCTATAACAGTTACAATGACCCAGAGTAACCACACAGCCACAATGTCAGCCATTTTATTTTACAAAAACACTGAAGTGGGCTTCCAACAGAGTCAGCATTCAGTCAAGCCTAAAATGTCAAATGTAATGTTTGAACTCCATAGCTGTACTGTTTTTAATTTGTTTACTTTTGTTACTTCTGTTTGTATCAGGGCAGAACCTGACACCATGTAAAACACCACTAGCCAGTAGAGAGCTCCATCGATTACAAAGTCAAAGCCCCATCATTCCTGAGCACTATCATAGAGTAGAAACAGATCGACAAAGAGGTCAAGGCCCCATCCTGAAACAACCCTTAGCCCCATCCCCCGCAGTGCTTAATGTAGATCTGAAAGATTTGGATAGGTATGGTAGTAGTTTCATCTTATCCCTGATAGGCTGGGTGTATATTTTGCCATATAGCTCACACCTATCCAATCTTTTCACATAATCAGATCTAGGGGGTAGGATGTGTTTCTGGACAGGCCACAAACCTAGGATTAGCAGTTACTTTCTCACATGTAACTGAAATAATCAGTGACCTAACTACTGGTGACCAGTAATTTTCAATGAAAGGAGGAGATGAGACACAAGGACATACACAGCGACTTAACGGTCACAAGGAGAGCTAGCAACCAAAGTTCAACATTACCCAAGTTTATGCTAATTGTAGCGACGCAACTGCACAGCAGCAGTTAGACTAAATACACCACTTCTGAGTCTCTCCTCTCCACCACTCCTCTTCATTCCACTCTCTGCTGTTAATACAGGGCTGTTTTGACACTCACACTTTGTCAGCGGAGCCACACTTGATCTCTAAATACTGTCAAACTGGTCAGGGAGAAGAAGCACGGTAGCAGGCAGCAACTGCCTGACAGACAAATGCAGACTGGAACGGGGGTGTTTTTGAATTTTTTTTACATAACATTAGTTATTTATCAGTCTCATACACTGAGTTAGTCTCTGTCCTCAACCCCTTATTAGTGTGATTTTTTCCTTTCTAATCTACTCTTAGAGGGATATACCAGTGACATAGGCGTGAGGAGGCGGGAGAGTGCGAGAGAGAGGCTATAATTTAGCCATCAGATACCTAATAAAAGATGGTACTGTGGAGCAGTAGGCTTTAATAACCAACCTGACAGAACAATGGCGAAGACAAACAGTCTCTCTCTCTCTTGGTATCTCCTTTTCTCACTGTTTACCTTGCTCTCTCTCTTTTCTCTGTTGCTTCATCTCTCCTTGTTATTTCTATCACTCTTTATCTTTCCTTTGCTCACTTTGCTTTCCCTCCCTCTCCCCCCTTTCTCATTTTACTTCTAACCTCCTCTCTCTCCTTCAGTCTGTTTCACTTAACCATCTCCTTTGCTCTCTATCACTCTCTCCCTCCCCTCCCCTCCCCTCCCCTCCCTCCCTCCAACCCTCCCTGAGAGGCAAAACAGGCAGTTAAAGTAAAATATCCTCTTTATTTATCGAGGTCAATCACACAGTAATTGTAGGCTTTGTAGCTAGCTGTCTTCCGTTCTCATTATCTGGGCAGCAAGAGGTTTATTGATGTTCTTCTCTCTTTCACTCTTCTCCCACCAATCATTTTCCTGTTAAGAAGTCAGAGTGCCGGAACACGGAACCCCTGCTTTGATCTGAGGTGGCTGGTTTATGTGGGACCCATGGCAACTGTGCTTGTTGCACTCCAATGGGTACGTATGGTATAAATAACAACAGAGAGTATATGAGGAGAGGAGAGACTGTCCACTGTCCATGCATGTTCATTTCCCCTACAGCTGGAATCTCCATGACATCACAAAATGACGATCATACACTAACAAATACCTTTACTATATCTCACTATACCACAATACAAGGATGCCTGACACACACACACACACACACACACACAACACACACCTTGTATAACTAACCCTGTGGGGACACACAATTCAGTCACATTCAAAATCCTATTTTCCATAACCCCTAACCCTAAACCTTACCCTAACCCCAAAACCTAACCTTAATAAACCTAAACCTAAACCTAACCCTAAAACAAACCCTAATTCTAACCCTAACACTAATTCTAACCTTAACCCCTAAAAATAATATTTGACCTTGTGGGGACTAACAAATGTACCCAGTTGGTACATTTTTTGTTTGTTTACTATTCTTGTGGGGACTTCTGGTTTAAACACTTCCACCCCCCACACACACCCACATACAAGAGAATAGTGTATATTTAATTAAATGATAAAACAATTCAAGAAGAGCATCTAGTATGTACTGTAGTGTGTACTGTAGTGTGTACTGTAGTGTGTACTGTAGTATGTTCCAACAGACACAGTAGAAATATACCCGGGGTGTTGTGAAATTTCAGGTTACCATCGAAATGCAGCTTGGAGTGGGGTGCTAGTCTATGACCTCAATTTCACTTCGGAGGACCTTTTGGTTCCGGACATATGAAATCATCTGACAGTCCGAAATGCCTGCACCGGAGTTCCCACTCCACTGGATCAACCCAGCACTGTAGCAAACCACACCAGCCTTACCCAATCACCAGCCTTACCCAATCACCAGCCTTACCAATCACCAGCCTTACCCAATCACCAGCCTTACCCAATCCAACCCAACCCATCCATCCCCTCCAGCCTCTACAAAAATACACTATACCCACTTTTATGTGACATGTTAAAAATAGAAGATTAACCCTCCAGTCAAAACATCAGACTACCACCCACACAATAAGGCTAAGTGCCTCTTTGCTGGGGTTGTTCAGAGTTAAGGTGTCTCTCTGATGAGTCCACTCTGACCCAACCAGTGTTGTAAACACCACTTGTGTCCACACGACTCCATTACAGACCACAAGGCCCATCGTGTCCAAATGCCTCTGTTATTTATTTATTATTGACTTTATAAAGTCTGGGATTAATGTGTGAACTGTTAGACTAACGGACATGAAGCACTGATGACTGAGCCTGCGTTGTTTTGGGGTATTATAGGATGTGTTAGCAGTGGTGAATATAGCCAATGAATCAAAGACTCATCGTACATTGCAGTCAGACTATTTCCAAGGTACAGAAATTATCAATAAATTGGGAATTTCCCTTTAAGATTTTGTCAAATTCTGTTAGTTTAGAGCAGATTGGTCAAAAGTTCCTAGAGCTGGTGGTTTTGGTCTAGTTCAAGTCTGGCATTCAGACTAGGCATTCAAGTCTGACTAAGAAGGTTTTAGCTCAATATATTGAAATAGTCTATCTAAGTTTCTTCAGCTGGGTTTTAAATTCAAAGCAAGTTGCTGAGGATAGTTTAGTGATCCTTTAGACAAGGATGTCTTAAATGGCCTTCTCTGTCTCAACAGATAGACATGATGTTGTAGTCTAATCCCAGATCTCATTCCCTGCTCCGGGATTCAAGAATACTGTACAGCGTTACATACAGCCGGGGTTCCTGTGGTGGACAGGGCATCGGTCCAAACAGCTGTTAACCATTCCCATTCCCAACGTCTCCTGGGCAACGTCTCGGAACGCAATGGAACATTCTGGGAAGTACCATGTGCCACAGGTGGCAGGGGACGACGTAGCCTAGTTTAGTTTAGCGTAGCATAGCGCTGGTGATTACTTCTACTTCCAGTCTTCCTAGTGTACACACATCAGGCCAGGCAAAGTAGTCTTTCATTCTTCCCAGAGGCCTGAACCAAAGGAGGGGTGGAGGAGGACACCGGACACTAAAACAACAAACAGGAGGCTGCACATAAAGTGTGGATCCCCCAAGCCTTCAGTGGTGGAACGTGGGGGAGAATTATGGGGTATGGGGGGAACGAGTTAGCGCGGTACAAAGATATCCCAGACCAGTACAACCCCCAGGTCTGAGTCAGAGTCAGGGACACTCACCCCCTACCCTAGAGGCTAGAGAGATCAAATATAGCCTGTGAGAGAGAGAGAGAGGAGAGAGAGAGAGAGAGAGAGAGAAAGAGAGAGAGAGAGAGAGGGGGAGAGAGAGGGAGAGAGAGGAGAGTGAGAGCAGAGCGAGAGACAGAGAGAGAGAGCAGAGAGACAGAGAGAGAGGGAGAGAGAGAGGGGGGAGTGAGAGCAGAGAGAGAGAAAGAGAGAACAAGAGAGAGAGCAGAGACGGAGAGATCAGAGAGAGAAAGAGAGAGAGATCAAAGAGAGAGTGCAGCAGAGTTTTGCTGTGGGCCCAGACCGTGTGCCCTGGTGTCTGGTTAGCTGGGTAACAGATATAGCCTTTAGCAGCTTACGCAGTGGGCCGTGGGCATTCCTCCTGAAATATACCTGCTAACACCAGCTCTCTCATGGGGAGCGGAGTCATACACAGACATACAACCGGGTTGGCTTCAAACACCTTTCTAAAATATAATACCGTTAATATGGTCATAAGTAGACTCTTTTTACCTCTGACAGTTGAAAGTTAAAATATTTATGTAGAATAAGAAACCCATGCGGGATATTAACCCACAACCATGGTGTTGGATGCTCCACACTCCAACCCACTGAGTCAGTGGAACCTCCTAGTCAACAACTCAGCCTCTGAATACACGGTCGACAGACACCATTGTGTTCTAGTCCCTGTGCACGGACACAGACAGCTTTCTTTAACTCTTTATTAACCATTGCCTCGGTGAGTGCAGAGAGTGTGGGTGGAGCGGCATTCACATTATGCCAGCAGATCAGTGGGAGACAGGGTTGGGAACACGAAAAGGCATATCTATTTAGCTGGTTGAGCATGACAATCTAATTATGCTTTAAAACTGAGAGAGAGAAACCCGGCGAGGAGGGTGATGGGAACCATGGAAATGGAGGAGAGGGGAGGAGAGAGAGTGGGACACGGAGGAGAGGAGAGAAGGGAAGAGGGGGAGAGAGAGAGAGATGGAGGGAGAGAGATGAAGGGAGAGTGGGAGAGGGAGAGAGAGAGAGGGCAGAGCCTGAGTCCAAAAGCAAGACGAATGCGATCACAGGCTTGACTGTAACCAGATAACATGACATTGCACCCATCAGGACAAATACCATTTATATATAGATAGGGTGAAGCTTTATTTAAACGGGGGTCATAAAATGCTTATAAAGCATTATTTAATAGCTCATTACCCATGAACAACCGGTTTGGAAATAATTAATTCATCATTCATTTGTGTATTTTGTAGGCAAATATATTTTCTAATCATGTATTTTGTAGAAAATACATTTCGTAATCATGTAATCAAGTCACTCAAAGGCCTTATACATGCATTTAAACATATGTATTGATTAATAACTACATAATGATGTTTACTAACTGACTGACTAACTGACTGACTGACTAACTGACTGACTGACTGAGTGACTAACTGACTGGTTTACTAACTAATGACTGACTGACTAACTGACTGGATGACTATCTGACTGACTGACTGTGACTAACTGACTGGATGACTAACTGAATGACTGGATGACTAACTGAATGACTGACTGGATGACTAACTGACTGACTGACTGACTGGACAACTAGCTGAATGACTGACTGACTACTGACTGGATGACTAACTGAATGACTGACTGACTAACTGACTGGATGACTAACTGAATGACTAACTAACTGACTGGACGACTAGCTGACTGACTAACTGAATGACTGACTAACTAGATGATTACTGAATGACTAACTGACTAGCTGACTGATTAGATGGCTAACTGAATGACTGACTAACTGACTGACTAACTGACTGATTACCTGACTGACTGGATGACTGACTAACTGACTAACTGAAATGACTGACTGACTAGCTGACTGACTGACTGACTGGATGACTAGCTGAATTACTGACTTGCTGACTGACTGGGTTACTTACTGACTGACTGACTAGATGACTGACTGACTGGATGACTGACTGACTAGATGACTGACTGATCCGACTGACTGACTAGCTGACTGACTGATCGACTGACTGACTAACTGACTGACAGGATGACTAACTTACTGACTAGCTGACTGACAGGATGACTAAACTGACTGACTGGATGACTGACTGGATGACTGACTGACTGACTAGTTGACTGACTAACTGACTGACAGGAATGACTGATTGACTGGATGACTGATTGGATGACTGACTTACTGACTGACATGATGACTGACTAGCTGACTGACTAGATGACTGACTGACTGACTAGCTGACTGACTGGATGGCTGACTGACTAGCTGACTGACTAGCTGACTGACAGGATGACTGACTGACTGGATGACTGACTGACTGGATGACTGACAGGATGACTGAATGACTAACTGGCTGACTGGATGACTGACAAACTGACTAGCTATCTGACTGACTGACTAACTGACTAGCTGACTGACAGGATGACTGACTGACTGGATGACTGACTGACTGGATGACTGTCAGGATGACTGACAGATTGACTGACTGACTATCTGGCTGACTGACTGACTGACTGACTAGCTATCTGACTAACTAACTGACTGACTAACTGACTAGCTGACTGACAGACTAGCTGACTGACTAGCTAACTGACTGACTAGCTGACTGACTGGATGACTGACTGATTGACTGACTGACTGCTGCCTGACTAATTGACTGACTGGATGACTGACTGATTAACTGGCTGACTGACTAACTGACTAGCTGACTGACTGGCTGCCTGACTAACTGACTGACTGGATGACTGACTGATTAACTGACTGACTGGATGACTGACTAACTGATTAGCTGACTGACTGACTGACTGAATGACTGACTGACTAGATGACTGACTGACTGACATGATGACTAGCTGAATTACTGACTGACTGGATTACTGACTTGCTGACTAGATGACTGACTGACTGGATGACTGACTGACTGATCAACTGACTAACTAGCTGACTGACAGGATGATTAACTGACTGGATGACTGACTAGATGACTAGATGACTGACTAGATGACTGACTGACTGACTAGATGACTGACTGACTGACTGACTAGCTGACTAGATGACTGACTAGATGACTGACTGACTGGATGACTGACTGACTGACTAGCTGACTGACTAACTGACTGACAGGATGACTGACTGACTGGATGACTGACTGGATGACTAGCTGAATTACTGACTAGCTGACTGACAGATTAGCTAACCGACTAACTGACTGACAGGATGACTGACTGACTGGATGACTGACTGGATGACTGACTAGCTGACTGACTAGATGACTGACTGACTGACTGACTAGCTGACTAGATGACTGACTAGATGACTGACTGACTGGATGACTGACTGACTGACTAGCTGACTGACTACTGACTGACAGGATGACTGACTGACTGGATGACTGACTGGATGACTAGCTGAATTACTGACTAGCTGACTGACAGATTAGCTAACTGACTAACTGACTGACAGGATGACTGACTGACTGGATGACTGACTGGATGACTGACTAGCTGACTGACTAGATGACTGACTAGCTGACTGACTAGCTGACTGACAGGATGACTGGATGACTGACTGACTAACTGACTGACAGGATGACTGACTGACTGACTGACTAGCTGACTGACTAACTGGCTGACTAACTGACTAGCTGACTGACAGACTACCTGACTGGCTAGCTAGATGGCTGACTGATCGACTGACTGACTAGCTGACTGACTGGATGACTGAATGGATGACTGACTGACTGACTAGCTGACTGACAACTGACTGACTGACTGGATGACTGACTAGATGACTGACTGGATGACTGACTAGATGACTGACTAGATGACTGACTGACTGGATGACTGACTGACTAGATGGCTGACTGATCGGACTGACTGACTAGCTGACTGACAGGATGACTAACTGACTGACTGGATGACTGACTGACTGGATAACTGACTGACTGACTAGCTGACTTACTGACTGACTAGATGACTGACTAGATGGCTGACTGACTTACTGACTAGCTGACTGACTAACTGACTGACTGGATGACTGACTAGATGACTGACTGACTGACTGACTGGATGACTTGCTTACCTCGCTGACTGACTGACTGAATGACTGACTGACTAGCTGACTGACAGCATGACTGACTGACTAGCTGACTGACTGACTGGATGACTGACTTACTGGATGACTGACTAGATGACTGACTGACTGACTAGCTGACTGACTAACTGACTGGATGACTGACTGAACTGGATGACTGACTAGCTGACTGACTAGATGACTGACTAGATGACTGACTGACTGACTAGCTGACTGACTGGATGACTTGCTTACTCGCTGACTGACTGACTGACTAGCTGACTGACAGCATGACTGACTGACTAGCTGACTGACTGTATGACTAACTGACTGACTGACTGACTGACCGAACTGGCTGACTAGCTGGCTGACTGACTAGCTGACTGGATGACTGACTGACTAGCTGACTGACTGGCCGATTGGCTGACTGAATAACTGACTGGGTGTCTGACTGGCTGGATGACTGGCTGACTGATTGGACTGGCTGGCACCGGGCCTCTCTGGGGGCACAATCTGTGACATCAGACTTTGCATTTCAGATTCGATGATGTTAATCATCTGCCTCGAAGCCACGGAGCAGCCTAGGAGACATGTTTCATCTCAAGGAGAGAGAGAGAGAGAAAGAGAGAGAGAGAGAGAGAGAGAGAGAGAGAGAGAGAGAGAGAGAAGAGTGGCTGCAGAAAATCTGAGGCAGACAGACACTGGCATGTGAGGTTAGCGCAGGAGCACAGAGATGCAGTCACGCACTGTGACAGAGAGAGGGATAGAAAGATGGAGAGGGGGGGGGGGTGAGAGATGGGAGCAATATGAAAAGAGATTGAGAGGAAAAGTAAGAGAGATACAATAGAGAAAGCAAGAGAAAGAGAGCGAGAGGCAGGGAGAAAGCAAGAGAGAGAAAGGCAAGGGGAAAGAGAGGCGGGGAGAAAGAGCGAGAGAGCGAGCAAGAGAGAGAGGAAGGCAAGGGGAAAGAGAGGCGGGGAGAAAGAGCGAGAGAGCGAGAAAGGGAAAAAGAGAGAGAGACGTAGGGAGAAAGAGAGAGCGAGAGAGGCAGGGAGAAAAAGAGAACAGCAGGAAGAGAGAGAGGGGCAAGGAGAGAAAGAGAGAGAGAGCGGCAGAGAGAGACAGGGAGAGATAGAGAGAATGAGAGAGGCAGGGAGAGAGAGAGGCAGGAAGAAAGAGAGGCAGAGAGAAATAAAGATACAGGGCAAGGGGAAAGAGAGGCGGGGAGAAAGAGCGAGAGAGCGAGAAAGGGAAAAGAGAGAGAGACATAGGGAGAAAGAGAGAGGAGAGAGGCAGGGAGAAAAAGAGAACAGCAGGAAGAGAGATAGAGGCAAGGAGAAAGAGAGAGAGAGCGGCAGGGAGAAAGAGAGATAGAGAGAGCGGCAGGGAGAAAGAGACAGGGAGAGAGAGATAGAGAGAGGCAGGGACTGTAGAAAGAGAGAGGCAGGGAGAGAGAGAGAGAGAGAGAGAGGAGAGAGAGAGAGAGAGAGAGAGGCAGAAAGAGAGAGAGGCAGGCAGGCAGAAAGAGAGAGGCATGAAAAAAGAGAGATAGAGGTAGGCAGAATGAGAGAGAGGCAAGGGGAAAGAGAGAGAGAGGGGCAGGGAGAAAGAGTGAGCGAGAGAGAGAGAGAGAGAGAGAGAGAGAGAGAGAGAAGAGAGAGAGAGAGATGCAGGAAATAAGAGAGAGAGAGGTAGGGAGGTAGGGAGAAAGAGAGAGAGAGGCAGACAGGCAGAAAGAGAGAGAGAGAGAGGCAGGGGGAGAGAGAGACAGGCAGGCAGAAAAAGGGAGAGGCAGAGAGAGAGAGAGAGATAAATAATGAGACAGAAGAACAATCTCTAAAGCCAAGATGTTAATTGTGTCTTACCCCTGTCTTACAACTATAGGAGCACTTCAGACAATTTCCAGAGCCCCTCTCAACAGCCTGTGTATGTGTGTGTGTGTGTGTTCATTCTTTTATTCAACACCTCCTCTGTAATAGTCACTCAAAATCACTGTCAAAGTAGTAAAATGAGCAGTATGGTTACACTGCCAACTGGACGGCCAACTGCTGCAGCTCTGATCACAGGCAATAGTGAGAAAAAGAGAAACCCAGTCAGCTTTATATTGTAGTCAAGCAGTGGAGGCTCCTCAGAGGAGGAAGGGAGGGCCATCTTCCTCAGTGAATTTAGTTAAAAAAACAATTGTAAAACATCAAAAAATGTATATTTTTTAGATAAAACTATACTAAATATATTCACAAGTCATCAAATAATTTATTAAAACACACTGTTTTGCAATGAAGATCTACAGTAGCCTCAACATCCCTCTGTAAGGTAGCACAATGGTGTAACCGGAGGACAGCTAGCTTCCATCCTCCTCTTGGCACACTGACTTCAATACAAAACCTAGGAGGCTCATGGTTCTCACCCCCTTCAATAGACTTACACAGTAATTAAGACAACATCTGGAGGACGTCCTCCAACCTGTCAGAACTTATGCAGCATGAACTGACATCTTGTCCACCCAATCAAAGGATCAAATAATGAATCTAGTACTGAAAGCATAAGCTACAGCTAGCTAGCACTGCAGTGCATACAATGTGATGAGTAGCTGACTCAAAGAGAGCGAAATACAATAGTTGAAGAGTTTTCAACAAAATGAATTTCATCAAAAATGAAGGAGAAGCAACAGAGAGAGAGAGAGAGATTGTCATTTTGTTCACTTTCAGTTTCACTTACTTAGCTAGCAATTGCAGCCGGTTAGTTAGTTACTCAAACACCCGCTCAAACAGAGGGATGCTATATTAGCTAGTTGGCTATGAATATCCAACACAACACTGGAACTCTTCCAAGTCAAGGTAAGCTTTTGGTTTTATTAATGTACTGCCACCGGGGCCCGCTGGTGGAACTGCTTACTGACAATACACTAACGTTACTGCATAATTGTAGCGGGTTTACTAACACATTAGTTATATTAGTTATGTTGACTTTACTTTAACTAATATGGGGACAACTATGTAGGCTGTGTGTAGCGGTTATGACATGGCTTGGAAAGGTTTTTCCCCCCGTCACATGTGTTGTTCATTGAAGTCCACAAACGAAGGGAGAAGGTGAGAGGAGGAGAGTACATAGAGGCTAGAATGAATACAACGTGGCTGTTTATGAGTGATCAGGGGTGTATTCATTCCACCGATTCTGCTGACAAAATATTTATTTAATGGAAGCAAATGAAACCGGGATAACATACCTGAATTTGTCCAATAGAAACTATCATTTGGAACTGTTGGACTAATGATTACACCCTAGACCACCTAGATGCAGGCAAGAGTGTACAAGGCGAATATTGAATGTGTCCATTGTCATCTCAACATTTTCTCTCGACCTGTGTGCACCTACATTGTAAACTTTCATTCGTAGGCTAGGTTGCAGCAACCTCCTGATGGGTACAGGGAAGATTTGAGTATCATGTAGTAGCCTAAACCAAATCAATGTTACATTGAACTGGGTGAATGGAATATGAATGACAGTCGTCCAACATGCTGTAATAGAAATAAGGCCTTGCTTATGAAAAAATGTATTGTCCTCCCTCACGGCACTGACCACCACTGGTCAAGTATTATACTGTAGCTAACCGGGTTGCCAGTCTGTTTATGCCAAGGTTAATACAGTCCTGTGGTGGGTAGAAGACCAGGTTTAAATCCCATCATTCACACTACTTCCTCAACGTCTAAGGAACCAACTGAATACTAGATGCCAGTGCGCGTCAGTAGCTCGTCATTCGGCCAGCCCCAAAGGCATTTGAAAGAATTTTGGATTTCTCAATCATTGCCAGTTTAAAAGTCCTTTTTCATAGGGAATAATGTGTCAGTCAATCAACATGTTTTGTCTTTAAAACTCCACAACTACCATCAACCACTCAGTGTCTATAAAATCTCCCTCTATAACACTCAGTGTCTATAAATCCTCAATGCCTATGGCTGGACTACTCTGCCAGTATGACATCATCCTCTGGTCGGTGCCATTAGTATGAGAGCCAAATGGATCACTTGATCTCCAGGGGAACAGACCAAGAGAACAGAACATAGATCAGGCAGTGATGTCACCCTCCCTCACAGGATGCTGCTGAGGGGAGGATGGCTCATTATAATGGATGGAATGGAGTGAATGGAATGCTATTAATGCTATTAAATTAATGCCATTGCTATGAGCCCATCCTCCCCAATTAATGTACCACTGGCCACCTGTGCCCTCCATCCATGAGACCTGGGGTGAGGTGATGAGGTGAAACTTTCATAACGTTGCAGAAAGAAATGTAACACAGAACCAAAAGGATTCCAAACCTGATAGACTACCATAGGTAATCTAATCTACACAATACATTCCTATCTGAACGTTCTGCAACGTTGCACCCTCCTAAACAGACCCCTGAAGTTAGGCAGAACCAGATCGCTCTGGAGCTGAGTGGGGTGTCATTTGATTACTAGCTGCAGCTAGTGAGAATAGCAGTGTGGACATTAATAAACACATAGACAGGTTGGTTTACTGAACCACTGCACCTGCTAGACATGTAAAAGTGAATGGGCATGTCTTCTGTTCTGAGCATGGCAGCTAGACATTTGATCAGTTCATTTGCCAGGGATCTAATTATATTTATGAAAATTGCATATAGAACTACCTTTTGACTTTTTTAGTAGTCACTGTTCCACCATTACATGCAAGGTATTCAAGGAAAATGGCATGGGTGGGTAGGGATGTACTGCCTAACTCATATTGGATAGAAATAAAGAAGCCTATCCTTCCTAAAGTAATCACAATGACACCGCATGGCATGTCGCCGTTGACAATATGATGCCGACAATGGGGCCTTAGAAAGGGTTGGCATACTGCTTTTTCAGTGTAAATGGAATTGCGTGTGTAGAGCCATACATGTATTCTACAGTGGGCTGAGACTATTTGGTCATTCATTGCTTTGCCTTGTCACTCACTGCATTGAGATGAAAGATTCAAGTCGTCCAATTCATTGAGTTGGACATGATTTACCTGAAGATACGTCAGGGGGCGTTGCTAGAATGGTGCTGAAATATGATTGTTCACACTTAGTGCCTCCCCCATCTGTCAATCTGGCTGCGATAGGAGAGAAAAGATGGTGCATTTGTTTTGCCTGTTTAGCGGTATTACAGAGCTGGCTAGAGGACCATGCGGACGGCTCAGAGCTGGCGGGAAGGCTGGTTGATTGGATGACAGGCTTTAGGACTATGGAAGATGGCTCAACATGATCTCAGAGCATTTAATATTGCAATTCGTACAATACGCAACAAATTTGCAAAAAGTATGATATTTTACTAATTAAAATGCATTGTTGCTAACATGGCTAGGTGACTAAGGCTAACGTTAGCTAGCAGGCTATGGGTTAGTTGTTAGGGTTAAGAGTTAGGTTAAAGAGTTAGGGGAAGGGTTAGCTAACATGCTAAGTAGTTGCAAAGTAGCTAAAAGCAGTTAGCAGTTGCAAATTTGCTTAAATTGTCTATGATGAGATTCGAACACAACCTTTGGATTGCTAGGCGTTAGCGTTATATTTTTGCCACAATTAACCTCCTGTCTTACGTAACCATACCAAATGTAACATATCATACTAATTTGAGTGTTACGGATTTCCATGTTCTATGTTACGTCTAGACCAGGCTGGATGGCTAGGTGGCTAGGTAACTCCTGTTTGACTTTACAGGTGCTGGAGCTAGTGTGTAGTTGCTAGCGTGTAGTAGCAAATTTCTGTAGGCTATGGCATGTATTTGTTCTAGAATGTTATGCACTTCCCTTATCACCTGAGGTGAATGAAGCCACAACAGCCAAGTTGATAATGGCTGAAGTCATTTTTGCCTGTTTTTGTTGTTCTCCAAATATAATTTTAGAGCTTTTAAATTGTGTAAATCCAGTAAATCAGCTTCCACTTTCAAAAAATTCCTTGAAGGGGAAAAATATGTATTGGAGGGGGAGTAACCACTGAACATATGAGTATCTAACTTGAATATGGATCACTTCAAATGTATTTATTTAATAAATTAGGGCAGATACAAATTAACAGTAGGAACAGTGATTCAATACAATGCATCATAGTTTAAAGAAATTTCCAAAGCTATTTGTGATGTGATTTGCTGATTTCCCATGACCACCCAGGACTGGTTACTGCCCCCCCCCCCCCCCCCCCCATCCCACCCGCATATAAATCACCCGGGGTAGCCTATGTAATGACAATAGCCTATTTATTATGACTGATTGATCCGCCACTAAATCAGTGTAAAGTGTGTTTAATCAAACGAAGTCAGCTATTAACTACAGGCTAAATTCAGCAGGATCCAGAAGCACAATTCAAACATTGTCAGTTTTCGAAGACGTTATGCATTTCCATTGACTGTTTGTTTTCATAAACCGATGGGTAACCGTTTGCAATGCAATGCAAGTTTTTCCAAAAATGTTGTAGGCTATTATTGGGCTATTTGTAAACATAACAACATAGTCAAATAGGCTTATTATAATGATATACTTATTATATTATAATAATATAAATAAAAACTATCCTACATCACAATAGCCATACATTTATTTTATGAATTTATTGTATTTTGCTTTAGGTTTAGTATTGGGAAAGCAAACAGGCTGTCATCGGAGGACAGGCTGTCTGGTAAGGCTACTTACAGAAGTGGCGACGGGAACTGCACGGTTGACACACTATTTAACGAAGCCAGAAGTAAAAGTAGAGCGGTGAAGGAGCTGTAGGTATCCATGATTGAACGGAGTTCCCAACACACGATATTAAAAAACGACTCAAGACAGGGACAGAGATGCGTGAAGCAGTCCAAATCCTGGAACCGTGTGGGTCTTCTTGCGCGTTTAGTGGACCTGTCACGCAGCCATCGGGGGACAGTTTGAAAACAAATCTCAGCTGGTTCGTCTCCCCCTGATGAGTTTGTGTTTGTATGTCTTTTTGAAAGAGTGTGTGTCAGATCTCCGGCGGTAACCTTACAAGAAGCGCCCAGTGTGTTTTTAGAAGAGTTGAGAGGGAGGACGCCCCGTTCTCATATCTCCCCCGCTCGTCAGCACGGAACAGTGTGTGTAGGAAATGTGTGTGTGAGAGCCCTCCCGAGCGGATCGGTTTCCGAGCCCCCCACTCCACTTTACCCCCACCCCTTGCCTGAGAACGATCATCATCATCACGCGTTGCTCTCCATACAAGGCACTCACTCCTCACTGGGGCTGGGCAACGAACGGCCACCGCCTAGCGAGCACACAACACCAGCCAGACAGACTCAAACTCACTGGCAGACAAAAACTGCATCCCCTTTTTTTATATATACATTATATCACATATGTATGATATTGATGATATTGCTATCGGGACAAAGGAAACTGTGTTCTAAAATTGTGACTGCATGGCTTATATAAAATAGCAGTTATTTTTTTAAAGGTACCAGATCATTTTAACAGTCTGACCCGTGCCCCTTTGCTTGCTAAACTGAAGAATTGGGCTGGGGATATATAACCACTCTTATATTTGCATCTATCTATCATTAATACATTTTATACAACGGGTGGGTCTAATGCTGATTGGTTAAAACCGCATTCCAGCTGGTGTCTATTCCACATGTTACCATCGGCTAAATCTATGACTTTAAAATTACTTTTTACTATGTTCTATCTGACTGCGCAATCCACTGTCTCATCAGCCCAGCCAAGCAATTCATCAACTTGATCTCCACTATAAAAAGCATCTAGACATTATCTCACATTTGTTTTTGACTAACATTTCGTTTTCAACAGCGGAGATTTGTTTAATCCTTACTGTCTGTGTCCGACATTTGCAACATTGTTTCAATATTCAATTTCAATCTAAAACTGGTCATGAACATGTAGGGGTATTTTACAAGTCACTACTTCACAGGAGAGCCATTTGAACGTAAACAATTTTTTTTATCAAAATGCGTTCTTTTGCAGAAATGCTCTCTGGAACATGTGAACTTTCATGTGCCTTAATAAAAAACTTGTATGCCATCTGTAAATACAATTGTTAAATTATGAATTATGAGCCTAGTTGGTTTAGCCACGGAAAAAGTCAGCAACCCTCCCGCTAACCATGATTGGATGAGATAATGAGTGGGATGGACATGCAGAGAGATGTGTTCGGATTGGTCTGCCATGTAGCATGCTTTTGTCTATAGCATGAGCTGGTTAGTATGTGTAGGTAATCCTTTCTACCACAGCTATTTTGAAAGATATCATGTAGTGAACTGCATAAGTGTTGCTGTCCACTTTGTGGAGGACCAAGGTTTGAAATCACAGGAATTAGAATATGATAGCTAATGAGATGGAGAATATTCTGGTGTTTGATTGCAAATATGCAGAGAGACTGGGAGACTAGTCAGTATCAAGGCAAAGATGAACGGAGCAAAGTACAGAGAGATCCTGAGAAAACCTGCTCCAGAGCACTCAGGACCTCAGACTGGGGCAAAGGTTCACCTCCCAACAGGACAAAACCCTAAGCACAAAGCCAAGACAATGCAGGAGTGATTTCAGGACAAGTCTCTGAATGTCCTTGAGTGGCCAGCCAGAGCCTGGAATTGAACCCGATCAAACATCTCTGGAGAGACCTAAAAATAGCTGTGCTACAACACTCTCCATCCAACCTGACAGAGCTTGAGAGGATCTGCAGAGAAGAATGGGAGAAACTCCCCAAATACAGGTGTTCCAAGCTTGTAGCATCATACCCAAGAAGACTTGATGCTGTAATCGTTGCCATAGGTGCTTCAACAAGTACTGTGTAAAGGGTCTGAACACTTAATTAAATGTCAAAATTGTTGCTTCGTCATTATTGTGTGTAGATTGATGAGGGAAAAAAACAATTTAATCAATTTTAGAATAAGGCTGTAACGTAACAAAATGTGGAAAATGTCAAGGGGTCTGAATACTTTCTGAAGGCAGTGTAGTTGAAGGGTAGACACATGAGGGCATGCATGCCTGCCCAAATAAATCCTCATTATAGTAATTAACCAATTACATCAGAGCATTTCACAGTATCACAAAATGTACAGTTGTCAAGAAGGAATTACTGGAAATGAGTGTCTCACACACATACACAAGCACACACACACAGCTCATTCTTCATGTGTTTAGTCTGTCTTAAACAGGAAGGCAAACAGAAGGCCCCCTTTAACAGGATTACACTGGATTAAATCAGGATAATGTGTTATTACTAAAGCCTAAACTCAACAGCAGCCAGCTGAATTACCAAAGACATCACATTTGGCAACGGTACAGCTGATGGATATGCATGTCTTCAATATTTTTGAATGATGATATGAGACTGATGATATAATAATTGTTTGATATAAGAATTCCTGCTATCAGTGTCAGCTGATAGTATGAAACCTAGAGAACCACCAAGACCTACCATTTACTACGGTAAAAAATACTTCAGGGAATAAACCTCTAGCACTCATAAACCAGTACACAGGTTACCAGCTCTGAACACGTCTCTGAACATGTCTGTCTCTGTCAGCTTGGAAGAAAACGGTTTGTCTATCATCTGGCTATTGATAAAGAGTCAGATCTGAAAGTAAACACTGTCTCTGTAAAGTGTACATCCCACCAGTCTTACAGTATTCCTATCAAATATCTAGGAGCAGAGCAACATATATATATAGAGCACTGGATAGGACCTGCTACTGAGAATGCATGTCTATATTGGTGGATATGCACAGTTGGCCTGTGGCCTTGTCGCTAATATAACAGAAAGCCAGCTGAACTCAACCACATGTCTAACTGGTCCCTGGTGGGCGAGAGAGAGAGAGAGATAGAAGGAGGATAGTGAAGAGAGAGGAGATTGGAAGAGTGAGCGAGAGGAGAGAGAGAGTGGAAGAGTAAGAGGGAGGACTGTTCCGAACTGAATTAGCGACTGCTGGGTGCAGGTGGGGCCACTCTCTCACGACCAGCCCCCTGTCGCCCTGGGATTCCACCCTAGTAGCCATTGCCTAGCAACGCCACACCGTCTCCTCACAACGAGCGGCTTCTTCCAAACGAGCGCATGGTGAGGATGGGGGTGTTGCGGCTGAGTGTTGCGGCTGAGTGTGGGAGGGAGGTGTGTGTGCCAGGGTTTCGAGTGGCACTCACAGCACTTACGACTCCATTACAGGTTATTTAAGGTTAGTGAAAGCTCAGCAGCCCTCATCTTCAGTTCAAGAATAAACAAACGCCAAAAAAGTAATGCTTAATACTGTTTCATTTCCCAAACATGTGGCAGCTCATTAAAATATATTTGCAGGGCAAAGAGTCTTTGCATTTTATTTAAATTACTTTTGAATCCCTTTGGGTCAAAATCATCCGCTGGCCTTTTTCAGATCACATTAAACATGTAGTGTAATAAAGCACACACACAGTCTCTTCACTCATCACTGGCTTTGTGGCTTTCATTAGTTAAGGCTATTTTAGGGATGTTGACATCGACGACAGTTGGGCAGATTCGTGCATATACAGTACCGTATCCCAGATGAAAACAACATGCGATTTGAAGGTTCAATGCAGCGTTTCTTTAAAACAAATCTCAATATCTAATCAGTACTGGGTCAGAATTAAGTCCTTTACTGTGATGGTTTTCAATTAAAATTGTAAAAAAGAAACAAAAATAGTTCATTAGCAAAGAGCAATTTCTTAAGCAACAATTTTGCTGGGACTGTCTCGGGGGAGTGGTCCGATATTATTGGCAGAGAGATTTGGAACTCTTTCTTATTGGTCTATTAACTAATTTATGATGTCACCAGGCAGGCCAAAACTCCATCCCACCAAAACAGGCTGAAATTCAGGCGGTCTTCAAAAACTTCTTACACTAAAAGGGCTCTATCATCATTTTCACAATTTCACAGTATTATTCCAATCTCATAGTGTGGACACATATAAAACACAGAACTGGGCCTTTAATGCAACTAGGCTCATAATGCAACTAGGCCCAGCATTTGGAAACCTCTGCAAAATAGTGCAAAACACAAATGTCATCAAATAATCTGTTCAGAATAGTAACTCATGTTTCAATAGCTATATTAATTAATGTTTAAGTTAGCAATGAAATTGTGCATCAGGGCTGTATTCATTTATGATTTTTTTAATTTAACCTTTATTTAACCTTATTTTACAATGATGGCCTACCCTGGCCAAACCCTCCCCTAACCCGGACGACGCTGGGTGCGCCGCCCTATGGGACTCCCGATCACGGCCTGTTGTGATACTGCCCAGAATTGAACCAGGGTCTGTAGTGACCCCTCTAGCACTGAGAGGCAGTGCCTTAGACTGCCGGGCCACTCGGGAGCCTCATACAGTGTCATACAGAGACTCAGAGAAAGGAGTGCTGATCTAGGATCAGTTTTGCCTTTTAAAACCCCTTATGGTCGATGTCCGCACCCCGTGGAAATCTAATTAGCATAATCAAAAATCCCCATACAAATCTGTCAGTTTAAGCTAGAGATAGTGTATCTGTTTTTTGTCTTTGGATGTCTCAATCCACAGCATCTGCCTATGTAACACTTCCACATCTGCAGTGAAAGGTGACAGAGCTAGAGCGGTGTTTGTCAGAGCATGAGACATCCTGAAAATCAGTCTTCTCACAAAATGGTCTGTAGCATCTGAACGGTTTGGCCTAAAAAATATTATGACCCCCACAAGTGTCCTGGGACTCGTCTGAATTCGGTACAGCCTATCTGCCAACTTCTATCTGTAGCGTCCCAACAGTTTGGACTACACACTAACAGTTTGGGCTATACACTAACAGTTTGGACTACACACTATCAGTTTGGGCTACACACTATCAGTTTGGGCTACACACTATCAGTTTGGGCTACACACTATCAGTTTGGGCTACACACTATCAGTTTGGGCTACACACTATCAGTTTGGGCTACACACTATCAGTTTGGGCTACACACTATCAGTTTGGGCTACACACTAACAGTTTGGGCTACACACTAACAGTTTGGTCTACACACTATCAGTTTGGGCTACACACTATCAGTTTGGGCTACACACTAACAGTTTGGGCTATACACTAACAGTTTGGACTACACACTATCAGTTTGGGCTACACACTATCAGTTTGCGCTACACACTATCAGTTTGGGCTACACACTATCAGTTTGGGCTAAACAATATCAGTTTGCGCTACACACTATCAGTTTGCGCTAAACACTATCAGTTTGGGCTACACCCTCTGTGTAAAGGTAGCCAGTTTGGGCTACACCCTTTGGCACACCCTCTGTGTAAAGGTGAGACTGGCCTCACAAGACTCGTCTGAAGGTCTCCTGGTACCAGTTTAAAAAATGAATACAAGTGTATACATAGAGACTGTTAAGTGACAAAAATAAGGGTTTAAATATATGTAAAAAACAAATGTTTCCTGATCTTTCTTATATCTCTCAGATATAGGATAGATACTTCAGAACAAACTTCCTTTAGATTAATTTTTTGGGACTATCTGTTGTTCCATGTAGTGAATCTGTTATTCACTGTGTTTCTATGGGCTAATAGCAGTAAGGCCAAACAATATTTTTCATCAAATATAAAAAAAATGTTGATACTACAAGGGTTCTTAAAATGCTAAATCAAATAGCAAAATTACCCTTGGTATGACCTTAAAACAATTCCATATAGTTTTGTAGCCCCCCCCCCCCCCCCCCTGGCTTAGACAGGGCTTAGACTCTTATGGGTTATGACTACAATTATGTGGACAGGAGGGACCTAGTCCTAGATCAGCCCTATTATTCTGAGACGCTTTATGAATACGGGTCGTGGTTTACCCCATTTCCCTTTTTTTATTACTTATTGTTATTCTGGATGACAGCGGGACTCTGGAAACGACACTTATGCAACAAATAATGTTTTTCATTCTCTTGTGGGCCTGCCAAGTGGAATTTATTTATGAATTAGTCCCGAGTGAGGCAATATTTCATGGCAATGGTCAATGTTAAATTGGTATCCCCTCCACCCCCTTTCCTCCCGTCTTGGGATATTGACAGTATACCCTCACATGAGATGACACTGATTATAGGGTGTGTGATCTGACAATTCCATTGAGATGCACATAGAGACAGAAGGAGACAGAGGGAGGGCATAGGGCCATCTACGATTATCATAAGGGCGTACCCTATGGTGTATCACTGTGATATACAGTAGTCATCATATGTAATATAATTTGTCATCCTAGCATTTTGTCTTGTGTTACATCAGGTGGGTCAAACCCGATGAGTGTCAGACCATGCAATCTTTCACCTCCTTCATAGACACTGAGTGTACAAAACATTAAGAACACTTGCTCTTTCCTTGACATAGACTGACCAGGTGAATCCAGGTGAAAGCTATGATTCATTATTGATGCCACTTGATAAATCCACTTCAGTCAGTGTAGATGAAGGGGAGGAGATAGGTTAAAGAAGGACTTTTAAGGCTTGAGACAATTGAGACATGGGTTGTGTACGTGTGCAATTCAGAGGGTGAATGGGCAAGACAAAAGATTTAAGTGTCTTTGAACAGGGTATGGTAGTAGGTGCCAGGAGCACCGGTTTGTGTCGAGAATTGCAACGCTGCTGAGTTTGTGCGTATCAAGAATGGTGCACCACCCAAAGGACATCCAGCCAACATGACACAACTGTGGGAGGCATTGAGTCAACATGGACCAGCATCCATGTGGAACGCTTTCAAGACCTTGTAGAGTCCATGCCCCAACGAATTGAGGCTAGTCTGAGGTCAAAAGGGGAGGCAACTCGGTATTAAGAAGGTGTTCCTAATGTTTTGTACACTCAGTGTAGATTCCTAATGATTGAAGCTCATAGATAACAGCAAACGTATTCCCCTTCATACCATGAGTTATGAATAACAGCACAACGATGTGGTCACTATATTTACATACAAAATGAACCATTTAAAACACTGAAATTCATAATTCCAGGGGATTAGCTTCCTTCTAGAAAATAATTCAACTTTACTTGGTAAGAGGTCAACAAGAGGGGTACATTTTAAAAATTAAAGTAGGTGTATTTGGAGTCAAGATGGTGTAGCAGTGCAGACATGGTTTGTCGTTCTCCCCTGTACATTTGGTATTTTTTTGTCTTTTTTTGTATAGATTTCAATGTATTTTCATTCTCTTTTACATTGTGAAAATTAAACATACCTTCCGGTAACCCGCCTCACCCAATTTGATACAGATCCACTATTTTTAGACCTTTTAGCCAGAACCTCCATCAGAAGCTAGCCATCAGAACCTCCATCAGAAGCTAGCCATCAGAACCTCCATCAGAAGCTAGCCATCAGAACCTCCATCAGAAGCTAGCCATCAGAAGCTCCATCAGAAGCTAGCCATCAGAAGCTCCATCAGAAGCTAGCCATCAGAACCTCCATCAGAAGCTAGCCATCAGAACCTCCATCAGAAGCTAGCCATCAGAACCTCCATCAGAAGCTAGCCATCAGAAGCTAACCAGCTAATTAGCTACTAGCTATTTAGTCATTGTCAGCCACTGCTAGCAGCCTTTACCTTTGGCACAGACTCCAGCCGCTTTTAGCCTGGATAACACTTGCCAGCCTGCCAGTATCGGACTGTTTTCTCCACTACAACGCCGGATTCCTGCCGTAAGCCCTAGACCATTACTCCTGATCATCACAGCTAGCTAGCTGACACCTAGTGCCGTAACCTCATCCTACTCCTCCTCTGTTCCTCGGGTGATGTGGCGGTTAACCCAGGCCCTCTCATTTGTTGACTTCTGTAACCGAAAAAGCCTTGGTTTCATGCATGTTAACATCATAAGCCTCCTCCCTAAGTTTGTTTTACTCACTGCTTTAGCACACTCCGCCAACCCTGATGTCCTTGCCATGTCTGAATCCTGGTTTAGGAAGGCCACCAAAAATTCTGAGATTTCCATCCCCAACAACAACATTTTCCATCAAGAAAGAACTGACAAAGGGGGAGGAGTTGCAATCTACTGCAGAGATAGCTTGCAAAGTTCTATCATACTTTCCTGGTCTATGCCCAAACAGTTCGAGCTTCTAATTTTAAAAATGAATCTCTCCAGAAATAAGTCTCTCACTGTTGCCACCTGTTATAGAGCCCCCTCAACTCCCAGCTGTGCCCTGGACACCATATGTGAATTGATTATCCCTCATCTATCTTCAGAGTTCATTCAGTTGGGTGACCGAAACTGGGATATGCTTAACACCCCGACAGTCCTACAATCTAAGCTAGATGCCCTCAATCTCACACAAATGATCAAGGAACCCACCAGGTACAACCCAAAATCCGTAAACATGGGCACCCTCATAGATATTATCCTGAACAACTTGCCCTCCAAATACACTTCTGCTGTTTTCAATCAGGATCTCAGCGATCACTGCCTCATTGCCTGCATCTGCTATGGGTCTGGAGTCAAACGACTACCCCTCACCACTGTCAAAAGCTCCCTAAAACACTTCTGCGAGCAGGACTTTATAATCGACCTGACCCGGATATCCTGGAAGGATATTGATCTCCTCCCGTCAGTCGAGGATGCCTGGTCATTCTTTAAAAGTAATTTCCTCAACATCTTAAATAAGCATGCCCCTTTCAAAAAATGTAGAACTAAGAACAGATATAGCCCTTAGTTCACTCCAGACCTGATTGCCCTCGACCAGCACAAAAACATCCTGTGGCGGACTGCAATAGCATTGAATAGTCGCCTCGATATGCAACTGTTCAGGGAAGTAAGGAACCATTACAAGCAGTCAGTCAGGAAAGCAAAGGATAGCTTTATCAAATTTGCATCCTGTAGCTCTAACTCCATAAAGTTTTGGGACACTGTAAAGTCCATGGAGAACAAGAACACCTCCTCCCAGCTGCTCACTGCACTGAGGCTAGGTAACACGATCACCACCGATAAATCCACGATAATAGAGAATTTCAAGAAGCATTTCTCTACGACTGGCCATGCTTTCCTCCTGGCTATCCCAAACCCGGCCAACAGCTCCGCACCCCCCGCAGCTACCTGCCCATGCCTCCCCAGCTTCTCCTTCACCCAAATCCAGATAGCAGATGTTCTGAAAGAGCTGCAAAACCTGGACCCGTTCAAATGAGCTGGGCTAGATAATCTGGACACTCTAAATTCTAGATTCATCCACCGCCATTGTTGCAACCCCTGTTACCAGTCTGTTCAACCTCTCTTTTGCATCGTCCGAGATCCTTAAAGATTGGAAAGCTGCCACGGTCAACCCCCTCTTCAAAGGGGGTGACACTCTAGACCCAAACTGTTATAGACCTATATCCATCCTGCCCTGCCTTTCTAAAGTCTTCGAAAGCCAAGTTAAAAAACAGACCACTGACCATTTCGAATCCCACCATACCTTCTCCGCTGTGTAATCCGGTTTCCGAGCTGGTCATGGGTGCACCTCAGCCACGCTCAAGGTACTAAACGATATCATAACCGCCATCAATAAAATATTGTACTGTGCAGCCGTCTTCATCGACCTGGCCAAGGCTTTCGACTCTGTCAATCACAGTATTCTTATCGGCAGACTCAAAAGCCTTGGTTTCTCAAATGACTGCCTTGCCTGGCTCACCAACTACTACTCAGACAAGTTCAGTGTGTCAAATCGGAGGGCCTGTTGTCCAGACCTCTGGCAGTCTCCATGGGGGTACAACAGGGTTCAATTTTTGGGCCGACTCTTTTCTCTGTATATATCAATGATGTCGTTCTTGCTGCAGGTGATTCCCTGATCCACCTCTACGCAGACGACACCATTCTGTATACATCTGGCCCTTCTTTGGACACTGTGTTAACAAACCTCCAAACGAGCTTCAATGCCATACAACACTCCTTCCGTGGCCTCCAACTGTTCTTAACCTCTAGTAAAACTAAATGCATGCTTTTCAACCGATCACTGCCCACACCCGCCCGACTTGCATCACTACTCTGGACGGTTCGGACAACTACAAACACCTAGGTGTCTGGCTAGATTGTAAACTCTCCTCCTTCCAGACTCATATTAAACATCTCCAATCCAAAATTAAATCTAGAATCGGCTTTCTATTCCGCAACAAAGCTTTCTTCCCTCACGTTGCCAAACATTCACTAGTAAAACTGACTATCCTACCGATCCTCGACTTCGGCGATGTCATTTACAAAATAGCCTCCAATACTCAGCAAATTGGGTGCAGTCTATCACAGTGCCATCCGTTTTGTCACCAAAGCCCCATATACCACCCATCATTGCGACCTGTATGCTCTAATCGGCTGGTCCTCGCTACATATTCGTCGCCTGACCCACTGTTTCCAGGCCATCTATAAGTCTTTGCTAGGTAAAGCTCCGCCTTATCTCAGCTCACTGGTCATGATAACAATACCCACCCGTAGCACGCGCTCCAGCAGGTACAGTATATCTCACAGGTCACCCCCAAAGCCAACACGCCCTTTGGCCGCCTTTCCTTCCCGTTCTCTGTTGCCAATGACTGGAACGAATTGCAAAAATCTCTGAAGCTGTAGACGTATATTTCCTCACTAACTTTAAACATCAGCTATCCGAGCAGCTAACCAATCACTGCAGCTGTACATAGCCCATCTGTAAGTAGCCCATCCAGTCTACCTACCTCATCCCCATTTTGTTTTTATTTACTTTTCTGCTCTTTTGCACACCAGTATTTCTACTTGCACATCTATCACTCCAGTGTTAATCTGCTAAATTATAATTACTTGCTACTATGGCCTATGTATTTCTTTACCTCCTCACGTTTCTTTTTTTTCTATTGTGTTATTGACTGTACGCTTGTTTATTCCATGTGTAACTCTGTGTTGTTGTTTGTGTCGCACTGCTTTGCTTTATCTTGGCCAGGTCGCAGTTGTAAATGAAAACTAGCCTCAACTTGCCTACCTGGTTAAATAAAGTTGAAAAAATATATATATATTACTAAATGTATCTGTATAGAATGCTAAATGTATCTATATAGAATGCAGAAAAGTGAATAGTATAGAGGATATGTTTTGGATATTGAATCAGATCGTGAAACTTCGGGTCGTGCCAATTCATGTACATCTCCAATAGTGTAAGTCCATTGTATGTTATGATGGTCCACATATTCCAGCATCGTACAATTCCCATAGCTGCCATTAAAATATCATATCCAGGGAGCCGTAGTCGCATGGAGGTCACTGCGCCAACCAAATCTATCTCCGTAACCGACCGTCCCAAGTGACAACCGGGGTCGGATATGCTTTGCTGGCTCTCTGAGGGGAACGGATGGTGACTGTCTGGGATATGATGTTTGGGGAATACGACAGTGGTGAATGTCATTCCCCATGTCAAGTGACTGTTGGCATTATCATTTTGTAAGGCTTTGCTATAGGAGGGGAACTCGAGGAAGGACAGATACGCCTTTTGGGTATCCATCCGGGGGAGACGGTAGGTTAAGGGAAGAGGTTCCACAGAGCCAGATGATGGGAAAAACAAAGATGCTCATTCTCAAATCAACCCCTAGCTCCTAACCCTTAGACCAGGTCTCTCCAACCCTGTTCCTAGAGAGATATCTTCCTGTAGGTTTTCCCTCCAACCCCAGTTGTAACTAACCTGACTCCTCTTAGCAACCAGGTAATTATTAGAATCAGGTTCGCTAGATTTGGGTTCGAGTGAAAACCTACCGGACAATAGCTCTTCAGGAACAGGGTTGGAGAGCCCTGCCCTAGACACTGAAAGGTTTGGATAGGTTTAAACATTCATTCTAGTCTATCATGGAGCAAGGTAGCGCTACTCCCCTGTTGTTGACACCTGTCCTGTCCTTTCCAATCTCGTGACTAGATCTACATGTCATCGGCTAAGAGAAGGCAGTGTTCACCAATTAGTAATTCCCTCATGGAAGAAAGGAAGGAAGGGACAAATTTGATCATTTTAATCTATTTAATCAATTAAAGATCCCAATTGAATCACCACCAATGAGCCAAACGGGCAGATCATGGGTGATTCAGCAGTAAACCAGATCAAGTTGGTGCTTCTGTTTCTTGTGTCAGGCCATTAAGAATTATTATACAAGGCATAACTGCCCGGGATGCTGATTAAACTTTAACATTGACCGTTGCCATGGAAACATTGCCTGGCTCTGGAAGAATTATAAAACAAATTCCACATGGCAGGCCCATAAGAGAATGAAAGAATGCATTATTTGTTGCATGAATGTAATTTCCCATAGTCCGCTGTCATCCAGAATGTCAGAAGGACATTAAAGTAGAAAAAGAGAAATGGGGGTAAACCAGGACCTGTATGTATTAAGCATCTCAGAATAGTGCTGATCTAGGACCAGGTCCCCCCTGTCTTAAAAGGCAAAGCTAATCGTAGATGAGTACAGCCCTGATGCACAACTTCATTGCTTATTTAAACATTCATTCATGTTGCTATCCTTATTTGTATACATACATTAATTTAAATCCAGTCAATCTGAGATCATCACATCATGTAATTAATCTCACATTGGCTATTTTATGTCTGGGACATTAGTTTCAGGTATAAGTGACAGCTCCTCCCTGGCTGTCTGGCAGCCGGACCAGATCAGGTGGTTCAGTATAAATATAGTGGCGCAGGAAAAAGGGCCAGTCATTCAATTACAGTCCAGATGGACCCCGCCTCTTTCTCCAGCAACCCGACAGGTCCCCTGTGTAATTATATTACCCTGTCTAATGGCTTCTATCATGTCGCTTATCTCCAGTCTGTAGGGAGGGATGGAGTGAAGGAGAGATGGAGAGTGAGGGAGAGATGGAGATAGAAGGAATGGAAGAGACAGGAGATGGCATGAGGAGAGAGGGAGAGAGTGAGGGAGAGAGTGATGGAGAGAGGGAGAGATGGAGATAGAAAGAGTGGAAGAGACAGGAGGAGAGAGGGAGAGAGTGATGGAGAGAGGGAGAGAGTGAAGGAGAGATGGAGGGGGAGGGAGAGATGGAGATAGAAGGAATGGAAGAAACAGGAGATGCCATGAGGAGAGAGGGAGATCGTGAGGGAGAGATGATCCAGGAGGTTATATAACAAGACGGGGGGCATTTTGATACACCACAGAACCCTCTCTGCACCCATTAACAGGTCAGGGGCCTCAATCTGGCAGCTGTGGTAATATATGTATGTCCTAACATGGTGGCGAGAACAGAGGATGATTGGTGAAAGCCAAGTTATGACACACTACTGCCCACTGTAACCCATGGCACAACATGGCATTTGGCACTTTCTATTGAATAGAATGACAATGGTAATAGGTTAGTTCACAGTCACGTCCATACAATCGTGAAGCCATAGTACCGTTCCACTCATACACTAAGTATAATGCCTTTTTATTGAGGACGTTTCTAGTTATGACACCCTATAGTCCATTGTAACACATGGCCGTTTGGCACATACAGCATTTGCTGTTGAATAGAATAACCAAAGGTCGCAATCCTTTTTCAGATCAGTGCAGATGAAGCACAAAAGGCAAACAGAAGATGGCACAACATTAGATAATTGACACATAGCTACAGTAGGTAGATCAAACCCTTCAACTCAGTTTAGGACCAGAAAGTCCTTCACTGTTTACCCTGGCTTCAACCATGTTCGGTCGATGTCCCTGGCCTGAACTTTACAAGAGGATGAACCTCGTCTAGAAGGCCTCTCCAGATGACAGTCAGTTTGATCATGCTCAACGCAGTGAAAATCTGAGGCACACAATGACAGTTGAATAACCAGGCTTTGTTGATGTGACTCGTCTTTGAAGGCACGGAGGCACAAACAGATCTTTAGAAGTGCAGGATCTGAGAGACCCGGACAGAGAGAAGAGAGAGAGAGAGAGAGAGACAATGTCGATGAAAGAGAGCTCAATCAGCGAAAGAAAGACAGCTGTGTGCTAATCAAAGCTGCGGCGTGATCAAATGGAAACATGTACTAAGTCGACAAACCAATGTCCTTCAACGATCGCCCTTCAAAGTCAATTGCCAGCTTCCAGCCCCTACCATGGCTATATGTATGCTCGGCAAACATGAAACAGTATCAAATAACCAGTATTTAAACTAACTAACTAACTAGGTAGCTAACAAGCTAACTAGCTACTTCTCAAGTTCAGAATTGTAGTTTAAGACCTTGCAGTGATTAACTTAAATGACCCTAGCAGCCTATCTCAGCAATGTGAAGGATATCTTCTAGACAAGATTCCCAGAGGGCATCGGCTGTAAAACAAATGTTCTGTGTCAACAAACATGAATTAGTTTGTGTAAGGCAGAGGCTAGCTAGCATCTGATTCACCCTTTTCACTTATGTAACGGCCTACGTAGAGTTGCCCTCTGGCCAGACATGGTGTTACAAGGGAGAGATCGGACATAGCTGGCTTTCCCTTTCTGGCATGTTCTCTGTCTCACCTCAGGAAAACATCACTCAGGAAAACTAAAACCCTTTCTGTTTATAGTCAAGATTCTTCAATTCTGTCTTCCTCTTGGGGTTTTAAGTGGATCCTTGAAGTTGAGACATTCCAGATTTATGAAATGAAAAGGAAATTTGCTTTCAAATATTAATCATTAAAAGTCCAACTGCATCACTGCTGTGCACCCTCCGTGACCGACCTTAATACTCTAGCCTAGCTAGTTGTGAAGATCTGAAATAAATCCTAGGTTTAGGTTACATATAGACATATAGGCTATGTGGATCGGGGATCGGGGTTGTTTCTGGACAGGACTCGTTTCTGGACCAGATGGATCAGTTGGATGGAGGATGGCAGAATAAAGGTTGATGGTTCCATTCCCACATGGGCCGATACACTTCACTTCAAGTTCTACTCCATTTCTATACTGTATAGCCCGTTTCTGTGTGGAAATCTGTCCTCCCAGAATTGACTCCTGTCCTGATCCCCTGAGGGAGCAGAGGCAGATGCCTGGAGGCTCCAGCTGCAGAGACGGAATTAACAGGTGGGCTGACTGCAGCTCTGCAGGTGCAGAGAGACACACCATGCATCATCTGCCCAACGTTGGCCTGGTTCCCTACAGTAGAATACATACAGACATCAAAACACACCTACACATGTGCAGTCAGGCACACACACACACACACACACACACACACACACACACACACACACACACCACACACACACACACACACACACACACACACACACACACACACACACACACACACACACACACACACACACACACACACTAATGCATGCACACTAATGCATGCACACCCAGAGTTTTCCTTGCCACTGTCTAGGTTTGGAGGTGAAGGTCTGAGCTTTGTTAATTCCACTTTGGCAAATATGTCAAAAGCATTAGCCATCTACAATTTTGCACGATTGGTTGATTGAAAGGGACTTGTTCTCAGTACATAAGAGGTTAGGGTTAGGGCCATGTGGAGAGATAATACTTTCCTGTCTATAGTATATTATGGGCCTTGCACATGGAGATGGAAGAATATCGCCCTCTAGTGATACGCTACTATCATTACTACTACCAGTACTTCTGAGAAAGGGTTGCATCTCAATAGTCTGACGGGGCTTCCTCTCCTTGCCCTTTCTCAATCTGCATGGATCTGAGATCATTGGGAGAATCTCAATTGCATACTTCTCACGTCCTCCTCAAAACCCATTAGAGGAGAAGGTCAGAGGGGAGGGACCTCTGGCTTTCGTATCCAATGGGTTTTGAGAAGGAGGCGAGGAGAGAGGATGCGGGGAGTATGCAATTGAGATTCTACCACAGTATCGAGGAAAACATTGTGGATGCCTACTGGGCATTTCCCTTCACTTTTTCAGATATTTCAGATCAGTGAAGATTAAAGAGATGAGACAGGGAGAGGAAGCTAACTTATACTATTGAGATGCACCCATGGCTTCTATGCAAGCTCCACTAATCAGAAAAGCCAATTTACCCTAATGGGCAGCATAAACTGGGTCCAACGTATGAATGATTTGTTTCTGTTTGAGTGAAGGCGAGTATACATGCTCATCTGTTAAATCGTCTAATATAATATTGCTCTGGAGGTGTAAATCATGGGCACCCCCACTCGATAAGCTGATTCATCAAAGGATTCAGTGGCAGTAGTGTGTGTGTTCTGTATAGGCAGTCACATGATTTCTATAAGTCCTCTGAGTATGTGAATGTCAACAGTAGAATGCTGTGTGGGTGTGTGTACTGGCGTGAACACAGTATATGCACAAGCATGCCCGTGAGTTTATATAATGAGTGTTTGTGTGAAGGACTCTAAAAGAGAGTGTGTTGGAGCATGTTGGAGAACACACACACACACACACACACACACACACACACACATTGCGCGTGCTTCACAATGTCAACACAGCCCCTTAGCTTAGTATACTGTCTCCTAACCAGACTAGCCTTTTCCCATGCATCTCCAATACAGTATTAATGAGCATGAGCAGTATCAATGAACATGAGCAACGAATGGGGACCAGATTTACTACTGTATCCGAGCACACACGCACACGCTCACACACGCACGCACACACATAGAGGAGTAACAGGTGCGGGGGGACCCACTGAACTTTAAGCGCCTCCAGGGTGCATAGGCTCACCTCACACCCATATAGGCTCACCTCACACCACCCATATAGGCTCACCTCACACCCATATAGGCTCACCTCACACCCATATAGACTCAACTCACACCCATATAGACTCAACTCACACCCATATAGACTCACCTCACACCCATATAGACTCAACTCACACCCATATAGACTCAACTCACACCCATATAGACTCAACTCACACCCATATAGACTCAACTCACACCCATATAGAATCAACTCACACCCATATAGACTCAACTCACACCCATATAGACTCAACTCACACCCATATAGACTCAACTCACACCCATATAGACTCAACTCACACCCATATAGACTCACCTCACACCCATATAGACTCAACTCACACCCATATAGACTCACCTCACACCCATATAGACTCAACTCACACCCATATAGACTCAACTCACACCCATATAGACTCAACTCACACCCATATAGACTCACCTCACACCCATATAGACTCAACTCACACCCATATAGACTCAACTCACACCCATATAGACTCAACTCACACCCATATAGACTCAACTCACACCCATATAGAATCAACTCACACCCATATAGACTCAACTCACACCCATATAGACTCAACTCACACCCATATAGACTCAACTCACACCCATATAGACTCAACTCACACCCATATAGACTCAACTCACACCCATATAGACTCAACTCACACCCATATAGACTCAACTCACACCCATATAGACTCAACTCACACCCATATAGACTCAACTCACACCCATATAGACTCAACTCACACCCATATAGACTCAACTCACACCCATTTGAAACATAAAAAAAATCCCCAAATAAATGTACAAACAGTAGGGTATAAATAAACATCTCAATAACTAGAAATACATAAAAAAAGAGGGTCTAAGCTTCTATCGAAACTTGTGTTTCAACTCTAAAAAATGAGTGCAGGAGGAGAGGTAGTTGCAATGGAGGTATCACTGATCAGCTGTTTAGAGTAAATCCCCCCTATGTCCCCTATGCTCCCTATGCTCATTGTGCATGATTCAACACATATTAAATAGTACAGTATGCAATATGTATTGGTGTTCAATTGTTCAACATAAATGGAAGGTTCCCGGGCCCATAAGTAGTTTGGTCATGACCAGGATAGACCTGTAGTGTCATCTTGTGGCTATCTTGTGGTACTTCATGACCATGCCTCCCTTCACTAGCACATATTAGGTCAAATTGACTCACATGCAGACACCCAGCGTCACTTTTCCTATGACTATTCTAAACAATATAGTAATACATAGTTTTAATGTGAGGTTTTCTATGAAGTCATTGGGCGTGTTTCTTTGCCCAGGCATTGATGAAATGTCTAGCGCAACTAGCTAAATGCCTTTTTACCACTACTATACACATTTCATTTGGGATTCCACCTATCCATGTCATTTGCATGATGACCCACTAGTGAAGGAAGTGAGGAGAGTACAGAGGACGGAGGAGTTGAGAAAGCAAATTGGGAGAATCTCAATTGCATACTCCTCGCGTTCTCTGCATACTCCTCGTGTCCAACTAGTTCAAATTGCTGCCATACAAATTAACAGACAACATATTTCTGGAAAAAAAAATAATACTAAACATTTTGAAATACAAAACAATTGATGCAATTGTGTGGCTTACATCACCAACAATGTTAGCATGAAACAGTCAGAGGTAACATAGCTTCAGCGTGGAAATCAGCTAGAAAGATGTGTCGGCATCAAGTAATTGTCTCTGGCCCCCTCCCAGTTAGGGGGAGTGATGAGCTCTACAGCAGAGTCTCACAACTCAATCGCTGAATGAAAACTGTTTTCTGCCCCTCCCAAAAGATAGAATTTGTAGATAATTGGCCCTCTTTCTGGGACTCACCCACAAACAGGACCAAGCCTGGCCTGTTGAGGAGTGACGGACTCAATCCTAGCTGGAGGGGTGCTCTCATCTTATCTACCAATGTAGACAGGGCTCTAACTCCTCTAGCTCCACAATGAAATAGGGTGCAGGCCAGGCAGCAGGCTGTTAGCCAGCCTGCCAGCTTAGTGGAGTCTGCCACTAGCACAGTCAGTGTAGTCAGTTCAGCTATCCCCATTGAGACCGTGTCTGTGCCTCGACCGAGGTTGGGCAAAACTAAACATGGCGGTGTTCGCCTTAGCAATCTCACTAGGATAAAGACCTCCTCCAGTCCTGCCATTATTGAAAGAGATCATGATACCTCACATCTCAGAATAGGGCTACTTAATGATAGATCCCTTACTTCAAAGGCAGTTATAGTCAATTAACTAATCACTGATCATAATCTTGATGTGATTGGCCTGACTGAAACATGGCTTAAGCCTGATGAATTTACTGTGTTAAATGAGGCCTCACCTCCTGGTTACACTAGCGACCATATCCCGCAAAGGCGGAGGTGCTAACATTTACAATAGCAAATTTCAATTTACAAAAAAAATGTCGTTTTCGTCTTTTGCGCTTCTAGCCATGAAATCTATGCAGCCTACTCAATCACTTTATATAGGAGCATCAAAAGTTGTGCTATAAATTCCCAGACGACACAAAGATTCCTTGATGCCCCTCCAGACTCCCTCTGCCTACCCAAGGACGTCAGAGGACAAAAATCTGTTAATCACCTAACCGAGGAACTCAATTTAACCTTGCGCAATACCCTAGATGCAGTTGCACCCCTAAAAACTAAAAACATTTCTCATAAGAAACTAGCTCCCGGGTATACAGAAAATACCCGAGCTCTGAAGCAAGCTTCCAGAAAATTGGAACGGAAATGGCGCCACACCAAACTGGAAGTCTTCCGACTAGCTTGGAAAGACAGTACCGTGCAGTATCGAAGAGCCCTCACTGCTGCTCGATCATCCTACTTTTCCAACTTAATTGAGGAAAATAAGAACAATCCGAATTTTCTTTTTGATACTGTCGCAAAGCTAACTAAAAAGCAGCATTCCCCAATTGAGGATGTCTTTCACTTCAAAAGTAATAAATTCATGAACTTCTTTGAGGAAAAGATCATGATTATTAGAAAGCAAATTACGGACTCCTCTTTAAATCTGCGTATTCCTTCAAAGCTCAGTTGTCCTGAGTCTGCACAACACTGCCAGGACATAGGATCAAGAGAGACACTCAAGTGTTTAAGTACTATATCTCTTGACACAATGGTGAAAATAATCATGGCCTCTAAACCTTCACGCTGCATACTGGACCCTATTCCAACTAAACTACTGAAAGAGCTGCTTCCTGTGCTTGGCCCTCCTATGTTGAACATAATAAACGTCTCTCTATCCACCGGATGTGTACCAAACTCACTAAAGTGGCAGTAATAAAGCCTCTCTTGAAAAAGCCAAACCTTGACACAGAAAATATAAAAAACTATCGGCCTTTATCGAATCTTCCATTCCTCTCAAAAATTGTAGAAAAAGCTGTTGCACAGCAACTCACTGCCTTCCTGAAGACAAACAATGCATAAGAAATGCTTCAGTCTGGTTTTAGACCCCATCATAGCACTGAGACTGCACTTGTGATGGTGGTAAATGACCTTATAATGGCATCAGACCGAGGCTCTGCATCTGTCCTCGTGCTCCTAGATCTTAGTGCTGCTTTTGATACCATCGATCACCACATTCTTTTGGAGAGATTGGAAACCCAAATTGGTCTACACGGACAAGTTCTGGCCTGGTTTAGATCTTATCTGTCGGAAAGATATCAGTTTGTCTGTAAGGGATCTCGTCCTCCTCTTCTGAGGAGGATTAGCGAGAAGGATCGGAGGACCAATGCGCAGCGTGGTAAGTGTTCATGATGTAATCTTCAATAAATCAAAATGAACACTGAAATACAAAACAATAAAGTGAACGAACGAAAACCGAAACAGTCCTGTCTGGCGACACACACAAAGACAGAAAATAAACACCCACAACTCAAAAGTGAAACCAGGCTACCTAAGTATGATTCTCAATCAGGGACAACGATTGAGAACCATACTAGGCCGAACACAGAAATCCCAAATTATAGAAAAACGAACATAGACAACCCACCCAACTCACGCCCTGACCATACTAAAACAAAGGTAACAACAGAACTAAGGTCAGAACGTGACATTGTCTCTGTGAATGGTTTGTCCTCTGAGAAATCAACTGTAAATTTCGGTGTTCCTCAAGGTTCCGTTTTAGGACCACTATTGTTTTCACTATATATTTTACTTCTCGGGGATGTCATTCGAAAACATAATGTTAACTTTCACTGCTATGCAGATGACACACAGCTGTACATTTCAATGAAACATGGTGAAGCCACAAAATTGCCCTCACTAGAAGCCTGTGTTTCAGACATAAGGAAGTGGATGGCTGCAAACTTTCTACTTTTAAAGTCGGACAAAACAGAGACGCTTGTTCTAGGTCCCAAGAAACAAAGAGATCTTCTGTTGAATCTGACAATTAATCTTAATGGTTTTACAGTCGTCTCAAATAAAACTGTGAAGGACCTCGGTGTTACTCTGGACCCTGATCTCTCTTTTGACAAACATATCAAGACTGTTTCAAGGACAGCTTTTTTCCATCTACGTAACATTGCAAAAATCAGAAACTTTCTGTCCAAAAATGATGCAGATACTTTCCGGCTACCCGGATAATGCACTAAATAAACATCAGTTAGTGCTAAATACAGCTGCTAGAATCCTGACTAGAACCAACCAATCTGATCTTATTACTCCAGTGCTAGTCTCCCTACACTGGCTTCCTGTTAAGGCAAGGGCTGATTTCAAGGTTTTACCTATCTCTCTGATTTGGTCCTGCCGTACATACCTACACGTCACAAGACGCAGGCCTCCTAATTGTCCCTAGAATTTCTAAGCAAACAGCTGGAGGCAGGGCTTTCTCCTATAGAGCTCCATTTTTATGGAATGATCTGCCTACCCATGTGAGAGACGCAGACTCGGTCTCAACCTTTAAGCCTTTACTGAAGACTCTTCTCTTCAGTGGGTCATATGATTGAGTGTAGTCTGGCCCAGGAGTGTGAAGGTGAACGGAAAGGCTCTGGAGCAACGAACCGCCCTTGCTGTCTCTGCCTGGTCGGTTCCCCTCTTTCCACTGGGATTCTCTGCCTCTAACCCTATTACAGGGTGCTCTTTCATGCCGTCCCTAGGAGGGGTGCGTCACTTGAGTGGGTTGAGTCACTGATGTGATCTTCCTGTCTGGGTTGGCTCCTCCCCCTTGGGTTGTGCCGTGGAGGAGATCTTTGTGGGCTATACTCGGCCTTGTCTCAGGATGGTAAGTTGGTGGTTGAAGAAATCCCTCTAGTGGTGTGGGGCTGTGCTTTGGCAAAGTGGGTGGGGTTATATCCTTCCTGTTTGGCCCTGTCCGGGGGTATCATCGGATGGGGCCACAGTGTCTCCTGACCCCTCCTGTCTCAGCCTCCAGTATTTATGCTGCAGTAGTTTGTATCGGGGAGCTAGGGTCAGTTTGTTATATCTGGAGTACTTCTCCTGTCTTATCCGGTGTCCTGTGTGAATTTAAGTATGCTCTCTCTAATTCTCTCTTTCTCTCTTTCTTTCTCTATCTCGGGGGACCTGAGCACCAGGACCATGCCTCAGGACTACCTGGCATGATGACTCCTTGCTGTCCCCAGTCCACCTGGCCGTGCTGCTGCTCCAGTTTCAACTGTTCTGCCTGCAGCTATTGAATCCTGACCTGTTCACCGGACGTGCTACCTGTCCCAGACCTGCTGTTTTCAACTCTCTAGAGACAGCAGGAGTGGTAGAGATACTCTTAATGATCGGCTATGAAAAGCCAACTGACATTTACTCCTAAGGTGCTGACTGGCTGCCCCCTCGACAACCACTGTGATTATTATTATGGTCATTTATGAACATTTGAACATCTTGGCCATGTTCTGTTATAATCTCCACCCGGCACAGCCAGAAGAGGACTGGCCACACCTCATAGCCTGGTTCCTCTCTAGGTTTCTTCCTAGGTTTTGGCCTTTCTAGGGAGTTTTTCCTAGCCACCGTGCTTCTACACCTGCATTGCTTGCTGTTTGGGGTTTTAGGCTGGGTTTCTGTACAGCACTTTGAGATATCAGCTGATGTACGAAGGGCTATATAAATACATTTGATTTGACTTAATGCCCAATGTTACATATACGGAGCAAACTTTTAAGTGACTATACTTCGGCAAAAATAAATATTTTTATTGAAATATTTCAGAAACTCACCTTTTTGACAACTTACGAGACCATTCGGAGTAATATAATTCACTTTTTTATCATTGTTGAAGTCCACCATTTTCAGCGCCAATCTCTAATAGTGTAATTCCAAAGATCGTGCATCAGATGGTGTCAAGTGTGTACTAGGATCTCTTCTTGACGATCGTGGCTTCCTTTTATGTATTGATCGGGTTCAGACACTTTACCAGGTGTTTAAAGACACTGTTACATATATGTAACATTGGGCTTTACAGGGTTAACAAGGTGATCAACTTTCCCATATTCATTTTCAGTACTTCAGTATTTGTTGCATGTATGATAATCAGCAGGATTTCAAGAACAATAATACACTTGAGATGATATTATGTTGGAATGCCTTGGTAGATGTATGCATAGCTTTCATCACATTTCACATACAAAAACATTGTCAGGAAATCAATGTACAAAGAAACACCCATCTTGTTTTCTTTGTACAGATATTTAATATTTAGACTTGGGGCAACAGCCGTTGTTTTTACAGCACAATTTGCATAATTTATCAATACCTCCTGTGTACAATCACAAAACCATGACATTAGATTTTTCTGTTTACATAGAAGTGGAAAACCAGACGGATTTTACAAGCATAATCTTTGTACAGTCAGCCTACATCTTTAAATAATCTGAGAATTACTCTTCAGAATTTCGTTCCCCTCGTAACGTTTGATCTCTCTATCTATCTTTTCTTTTTTAAATAGAATTTCCGGACACAAAAATAGTATGAACGAACCACCAACTAAACATGCAACATCCATTGTTGTGAGCACATTTAAATTCTCCTGCAACTACTTGAGTTGATAAAATAAGGTTTGTCTGTGTTTGTATACTCTGGTAAAACTCTGTTGTGTCCGGTGTCAGGGCAAGGTTTATAAGGTCTTTACTCCATCTAACTCCTGTAGGTATTCTGCCATGTCAAGAGAGTAACATACTGCTTGTGTTCTCATCCCCTGCTCATATGCGTTAATGTCAGATATCAAGGAAATCTTTCGGTTTCCTCTTGTAGAAAAAAAATAGATGTATTTACAAGGTAGGATATAAAGAGATGGCATTTCTGTGTGTGTGTGTGTGTGTGTGTGTGTAGATCTTAGCTAGATAACACACATAGGAAAGGGAGGTCACTTTCAGGAGGACTTGGCCATGCATGGGTGTGGCATGAAGAAACTACTCACGCACGCTGGTATCAAAAAATATCAATTTCAGGTGGGGAACCATTTTAGATAGAACATCAAGTCATTACATTGTTAAACTTTTTTTGGTCATTTTTCAAATGACATATATACTGGAAAAATAAAACTATTCAAAAGTGGGGGTGCATAAAAACTGAAAAGCTAGAATCTGTTGGGAACGTGGCTCTGGTGTTAAGAAAGTGTCTCCTTAGATTCTAGTCTATGTGAAGAGTCACTACTGTGTGTGTGTGTGTGTGTGTGTGTGTGTGTGTGTGTGTGTGTGTGTGTGTGTGTGTGTGTGTGTGTGTGTATGTGTGTGTGTGAGTCTGCTGGGACATTGGGCTGAAGACTGAGTTTCTGGGTTGAAATACAAGCATTGGATAATTTTCTGAAAACAAAATACCTTTCCAATTAGCTATGTACCTTACATCTAACATTTGATGATGTAAAAAACATATGAAAACAACAGCTTATGTGCAATAAATAAAGTTGCATTTAACGGTATGTGAAAGCATACTTATAAAAATCAAAGAGCTATATGTTCTTATTCATTCCCAAACTTGAAGGCAGTAAAAAAACTATACATGTGAACAATACACAAACAGAATAACCCATTGTCCACTAAAATGCATCGCTAATTCAGACTGTAGAATCTAGATTGATAATTCAGACACAGTCACAACACGAAGTCTATGTTGCATAGAATCAGCTGGAGAGAACCTGTGGTGTTTGGTCAATGTTTGGCAAAGATCAAAGGTCAAAAGGTCACCATTAAACCAACCAGCCCTCACACACCTTGACCCTAGGCAGGACATCACTCTGAGTGTGCCCTTTCAACTGAAAGCCACGTTACACACCTTCAAATCTCTTAGAGATGCACACTCATAACAAATAGCAGATGCACACCAGCTAAAATAAATGTGTCACCAGGACTATGACAAACATACCAAAACGTAATAATTTCTTATTTTTTTTACCCCCTTTTGGTCCCCAATTTTCATGGTATCCAGTTGTTAGTAGTTACTGTCTTGTCTCATCGCTGCAACTCCCGTACGGACTCGGGAGAGGCGAAGGTCGAGAGCCATGCGTCCTCTGAAACACAACCCAACCAAGCCGCACTGATTCTTAACACAGTGCGCATTCAACCCGGAAGCCAGCCGCACCAGCCGCACCAGAGGAAACACCATACACTTAGCGACCTGGTTAGCGTGCACTACACCCGGCCCGCCACAGGAGTCGCTAGTGCGCGATGAGACAAGGATATCCCTGCCGGCCAAACCCTCACGACGCTAGGCCAATTGTGCGCCGCCCCATGGGCCTCCCGTTCGCGGCCGGCTGCGACAGAGCCTGGGCTCGAACCCAGTCTCTGGTGGCACAGAACCCAGTCTCTGGTGCAGTGCCTTAGACCACTGCGCCACCCAGGAGCATTGTAGCATTTCTTAATCAAAGCAACTTTGATTGAACTCATGTTCAAACAATAGCCCCAGCTACCAACCTCTCCCCATAGAAAAACAGAGAGCCCAATAGGATAGTTTGTACCTAGACATGTGATGGAGATAGACACACCAACAGAAACCGTCCAAAGCATGCCGCATCCACCTACTCCCCCACCCCACCCACCCATCCAATGTATAGATAGACTGTTTGGAGGGGACCCTGATATATGAACCATGGGACACACTTTACTATACACAGGCCAAGAGGGTAATCAAGTATGGTCAACTATATTATATTACTATCATTATCATTATCATCATTTATTTAATATATTCATTTGACATACTTATATATATTATATTTCTCTACGAGTGGGGACATACTGTATATTCATCTATACATTCGATAACTTGACAAAGTGCTAAGTAAAACATGAAAGTGTGCATGTGAAGAGATATTTCAAATGTGTGAATGTAAGGAGAAGTCAGAACTATGCTAGTCTTACGCATAGCAGTTCACTGTGTATCTTACTAGGAGGAAAACCAGGCTTGAATCACAGCTAAAACCTGTGCCCAATATTTCACATTTCAAAAATAATACGTTAAGCCACAATCATCCACAACGGATTGTCTGTGATAAGAATATATCTATTTATCTCTCACAACGACAGTGTACTCAACTATATACAAAGTCAACCTCAAAGGCAACAATGCAACTTTTCACTGTCACGTTCATTAGGTCACCCAGCAGAAAACATTTTGCAACTGAAAACTAAAATGAGCATTTCTTCCTGGACAACACCAGGTAGTCCCTCCTTGTTTCAGTCTGTTTTCTTCCATTTGGTGCCTAATAAACATGACCCTGTGCACAAGACTACCCAGTCTGTTAAAACCACACCAATTATACTTAGAACAATGTTTATATAATATATCTGATATATCAGCATCTAAATTTACATCTAGAGAAAGAAGAGAAGGGGAAATATTGTTGTCCCAAAATGTAAAAACATGCTTGCCAAGGTCTTTGTACCTTGTGCCAGATGAGGGAGTCATTTCAAATCGAGAATTAGAATTAAAGTGAGAGTATGTCACAAAATATACTGTGCGTCCCTGGATAAAAAATTATTCATTAATCATTCAGTACTTAAACAATTGAGGAGAATAATCAATAAAACTCTAATAATCATAATTATAATACAAAAATAAGAGGTGCAATCTCCATATAATAAATCTTCAACATTTAATTCCCAAAATGCTTCATAAATTAATTAAATTCTTCTAACAATATACAAAGCCACGAGGGGAATCCACAGGTAGTTATAATTTCATTCATAAATAAAAACATCTCCAGTCAAATAAAGCAATGAGAGAATCTAAACATGTCCAACCCCTGTATTTATGTGTCAGTCTCTTACGATCATCTTTCTTTGTGGTGTGTTTGAATGTGTTGTTGACTGTGTGTGTGAGTGTATGTGTAATACCTGGTTGATTCTGTTCTTGCTTTGTTGCCTCAATGTCCTCCTCCCTGCCCTGGCTACACTACTTCCTGTAAACACAAGTTAATTTCCTGTAAACACATACCTACTTCCTCCCCACTAGCCAATCCCTAGTCACAGCTCAAGCAATTCAAACGCTGACCCCTGACACCAAAACTCAAGATCCACAGGATACGGAAGAGATGTCTAACTCCCGCACCCTAACGGTCCTCGCCCGACCCCAATGCTGGACCTGTGAGTATGTCCAGTAGGTCCATAAAGAGTGGATCAGTGATGGCGACAGTAAACTCGAGCGCCCTAGCCATCCTCGTCTTTCTCTCTGCGAGTTAAGAGCCTATAGAATAGACAAGGTTAACAGTAGGTTCTTTAGGAGTGGATCTGAGCAGAGCTAGCCAGCAGTTTGTGCCAGCTGACCACTCGCTTCCGCACGTCCACCTTATCCAGCCAGATGTAGGCCTCTCCGATCAGGGTCTTCTTAATGAACTTCCCCCCATTGGACACCAGGAAGAGCTGGACAGAGGAGAGAGAAGAGTTAGACAACAGGAAGAGCTGGACGGAGGAGAGAGAAGAGTTAGACACAGGGAAAAGCTGGACAGAGGAGAGAGAAGAGTTAGACACAGTGAAAAGCTGGACAGAGGAGAGTTAGACACCAGGAAGAGCTGGACAGAGGAGAGAGAATAGTTAAACACCAGTAAGAGATGGACAAAGAAGAGATAGACACCATGAAGAGCTGGGCAGAGAAGAGTTAGACACCAGGAAGAGCTGGACAGAGGAGAGAGAAGAGTTAGACACTAGGAAGAGCTGGACAGAGAAAAGTTAGACACCAGGAAGGGCTGGACAGAGAAGAGTTAAACACCAAGAAGAGCTGGACAGAGTACCGGACCGCCAAGTCTAGGTCCAAGAAAGTCTAAATAGCTTTAATCCCGAAGCCATAAGACTCCTGTACAGCTAATCAAATGGATTCCCTGACTGTTTGCATTGCTCCCCCCCCCCCCCCCCCCATGCTGCTGCTACTCTCTGTTATTATCTATGCATAGTCACTTTAATAACTCTACCTACAGTACTGTACATGTACATATTACCTCAATTACCTCGACATCGGTGCCCATTGACTCTGTACCGGTACCCCCTGCATATAGCCTCCTCAAATTGACTCTGTACCGGTACCCCGTGTACATAGCCTCCTCACATTGACTCTGTACCGGTACCCCCTGTATATAGCCTCCTCACATTGACTCTGTACCGGTACCCCCTGTATGTAGCCTCCTCACATTGACTCTGTACCGGTATCCCCTGTATATAGCCTCCTCACATTGACTCTGTACCGGTACCCCCTGTATATAGCCTCCTCACATTGACTCTGTACCGGTACCCCCTGTACATAGCCTCCTCACATTGACTCTGTACCGGTACCCCCTGTACATAGCCTCCTCACATTGACTCTGTACCGGTACCCCCTGTATATAGCCTCCACATTGACTCTGTACCGGTACCCCCTGTATATAGCCTCCACATTGACTCTGTACCGGTACCCCCTGTATATAGCCTCCACATTGACTCTGTACCGGTACCCCCTGTATATAGCCTCCACATTGACTCTGTACCGGTACCCCCTGTATATAGCCTCCACATTGACTCTGTACCGGTACCCCCTGTATATAGTCTCCACATTGACTCTGTACCGGTACACCCTGTATATAGCCTCCACATTGACTCTGTACCGGTACCCCCTGTATATAGCCTCCACATTGACTCTGTACCGGTACCCCCTGTATATAGCCTCCTCACATTGACTCTGTACCGGTACCCCCTGTATATAGTCTCCACATTGACTCTGTACCGGTACCCCCTGTATATAGCCTCCACATTGACTCTGTACCGGTACCCCCTGTATATAGTCTCCACATTGACTCTGTACCGGTACCCCCTGTATATAGCCTCGCTACTGTTATTTACTGCTGCTCTTTAATTATTTAGTATTCTTATCTCTGACTTTTTAATTTGAGGTATTTTTGTTGTATTTTCTTAAAACTGCACTGTTGGTTAAGGGCTTGTAAGTAAGCATTTCACTGTTGGTTAAGGGCTTGTAAGTAAGCATTTCACTGTTGGTTAAGGGCTTGTAAGTAAGCATTTCACTGTTGGTTAAGGGCTTGTAAGTAAGCATTTCACTGTTGGTTAAGGGCTTGTAAGTCAGCATTTCACTGTTGGTTAAGGGTTTGTAAGTCAGCATTTCACTGTTGGTTAAGGGCTTGTAAGTAAGCATTTCACTGTTGGTTAAGGGCTTGTAAGTAAGCATTTCACTGTTGGTTAAGGGCTTGTAAGTAAGCATTTCACTGTTGGTTAAGGGCTTGTAAGTAAGCATTTCACTGTTGGTTAAGGGCTTGTAAGTAAGCATTTCACTGTTGGTTAAGGGTTTGTAAGTCAGCATTTCACTGTTGGTTAAGGGCTTGTAAGTAAGCATTTCACTGTTGGTTAAGGGTTTGTAAGTCAGCATTTCACTGTTGGTTAAGGGCTTGTAAGTAAGCATTTCACTGTTGGTTAAGGGCTTGTAAGTAAGCATTTCACTGTTGGTTAAGGGCTTGTAAGTAAGCATTTCACTGTTGGTTAAGGGCTTGTAAGTAAGCATTTCACTGTTGGTTAAGGGCTTGTAAGTAAGCATTTCACTGTTGGTTAAGGGCTTGTAAGTAAGCATTTCACTGTTGGTTAAGGGCTTGTAAGTAAGCATTTCACTGTTGGTTAAGGGCTTGTAAGTAAGCATTTCACTGTTGGTTAAGGGCTTGTAAGTAAGCATTTCACTGTTGGTTAAGGGCTTGTAAGTAAGCATTTCACTGTTGGTTAAGGGCTTGTAAGTAAGCATTTCACTGTTGGTTAAGGGCTTGTAAGTAAGCATTTCACTGTTGGTTAAGGGCTTGTAAGTAAGCATTTCACTGTTGGTTAAGGGCTTGTAAGTAAGCATTTCACTGTTGGTTAAGGGCTTGTAAGTAAGCATTTCACTGTTGGTTAAGGGCTTGTAAGTCAGCATTTCACTGTTGGTTAAGGGCTTGTAAGTAAGCATTTCACTGTTGGTTAAGGGCTTGTAAGTCAGCATTTCACTGTTGGTTAAGGGCTTGTAAGTCAGCATTTCACTGTTGGTTAAGGGCTTGTAAGTAAGCATTTCACTGTTGGTTAAGGGCTTGTAAGTAAGCATTTCACTGTTGGTTAAGGGCTTGTAAGTCAGCATTTCACTGTTGGTTAAGGGCTTGTAAGTCAGCATTTCACTGTTGGTTAAGGGCTTGTAAGTAAGCATTTCACTGTTGGTTAAGGGCTTGTAAGTCAGCATTTCACTGTTGGTTAAGGGCTTGTAAGTAAGCATTTCACTGTTGGTTAAGGGCTTGTAAGTCAGCATTTCACTGTTGGTTAAGGGCTTGTAAGTCAGCATTTCACTGTTGGTTAAGGGCTTGTAAGTAAGCATTTCACTGTTGGTTAAGGGCTTGTAAGTAAGCATTTCACTGTTGGTTAAGGGCTTGTAAGTAAGCATTTCACTGTTGGTTAAGGGCTTGTAAGTAAGCATTTCACTGTTGGTTAAGGGCTTGTAAGTCAGCATTTCACTGTTGGTTAAGGGCTTGTAAGTCAGCATTTCACTGTTGGTTAAAGGCTTGTAAGTCAGCATTTCACTGTTGGTTAAGGGCTTGTAAGTAAGCATTTCACTGTTGGTTAAGGGCTTGTAAGTAAGCATTTCACTGTTGGTTAAGGGCTTGTAAGTAAGCATTTCACTGTTGGTTAAGGGCTTGTAAGTAAGCATTTCACTGTTGGTTAAGGGCTTGTAAGTAAGCATTTCACTGTTGGTTAAGGGCTTGTAAGTAAGCATTTCACTGTTGGTTAATAGCTTGTAAGTAAGCATTTCACTGTTGTATTCTGCACATGTGATAAATACAGTTTGATTTGAGAGAGAGAAGAGTCATGTTTAGAACAGACATCTAGCAGACACTTTTATCCAGAGTATTCTTGGTAACCAGGACCCAACATTGCGTGCGTGCTAGCTGGCCGGCTACTCGATTTATGTAACTTTCTGTCACAAGAGTTCATATCCAGCGTGACACACAGAGCATGTGATATAGGGGGCCGCAGTACAGCACACATACGAGCATCCTACGTATTATACTTTAAATGACATATAACAGTATCTAAGACAAGAAAAGAGATGCACGAGGTAAATAGACATTCAGGCAGGCAGACAGACAGACCTGCAGAGAGTGGCCGGTGGGGTTCATGCAGAATCTGAAGGTCTCGTTGAAGGAGGGCTCGCGGTCGTGACGACATACCCGGGTCTTCTTCTTGATGATCCTCTTCTGGGTCGCAATGTTCACCACATACAGCTTCACATAGAGGTCTGTAGACACACACACATATGAGCACACACTACGTTGGTCACAAAAGAGTTATCTTCTATTTTCTGAAACAGTCTGTGTGTGTGTGTGTGTGTGTACCTGAATTCACAGGTATCTGTACCATTTGAGTGTTTGTGTGTGTGCGAGCGAATGTGCATCGACATGAGTGTGTAAACGTGTGTAATGTACATGTGCATGTAGCAGTACCTGGCAGGTGGTCTGGAGACTTGAACTTGTAGGTGATGTTTCTGCACTGGAGAATCTCCAACACCAGCTGGTCTCCCTCTGTCTTCAGCTCCTTCCTCAGAGCTATCTTGATCTCTCCCATTACCTGGGTCTTACCTACACACACACACACACACACACACACACACACACACACACACACACACACACACACACACACACACACACACACACACACACACACACACACACACACACACACATACACATTAATTCACATATACACACACACATACACACACACACACACACACACACACACACGTACACACGCACACACACACACACACGTACACACGCACACACACACACGTTAATTCACATATGCACACACACCGGTGGAGGTCGGTGCCATTTAAAAATTAGGGAGGACGATTATTTTTTTTACGAGCATGGCCTTATTTCTATTACAGCATATTGGATGACTGTCATTCATATTCCATTCACCCAGTTCAATGTAACAGCAATAGGTTTAGCTACTACATTTGAGCAATCAAAGTGACAGACATTGACACATTCACTCTTGCCTGCCTCTAGCTGAGCTAGGGTGTAATCATTAGTCCAACAGTTGAATATGACAGTTTTCATTCGACAAATTCAGGTATGTTGATCCCCCGTTTTGTTCTGTTTGCTCCCGTTTAAGATTTTTCTTTTCAACAGAATCGGCGGAATGAATACACCCGTGATCACATGCAAACACAGTTCACTTTGATCCCTTTGATCGTTGTGTAATCCCTTACCACATCTACGTGCTCTCCTCCTCTCACCTTTCCCTTCCCTTGTGGACTTCAGTGCACAACACATTAGCTGCTTGTGACCAGGCTAAAAACAAATCCAAGCCAAACCTTCATATCATAACCGCTAACTGCTACACACAGCCTACATCGTTGTCACCATATTAACATCATAGTCAACAAAGCTACTAAAACTAATGCGTTAGTAAACCCGCTATAATCATGCAGTACAGTGTACAGTCAGCAGCAAGCAGTTTAGCAGTTACACCGGCGGGCCCCTGTGGCAATACATTTATAAAATCAAAAGCTTACCTTGACTTGGAAAAGTTCCAGTGTTGGATAGCCATATCCAGCAAGCTAACATAAGATCCCTCTCTGTTTGAGCCAGTTTGTTTGACTAAACTAGCTAGCTGCATTCACTAGCTAAGTGAAAGTGAAAAAAATACAACTAAATATATCGCTATATAAATGTTCAACTATTGTCTTTCTCTTTGAGTCAACTACTTACCACATTTTGTGCACTGCAGTGCTAGCTAGCTGTAGCTTATGCTTTCAGTACTAGATTCATTCTCTGATCCTTTGATTGGGTGGACAATATGTCAGTTCATACTACAAGAGCTCTGATAGGTTGGAGGACGTCCTCTGGAAGATGTCATAATTACTGTGTAAGTCTATGGAACGTGGTGAGAACCAATAGCCTCCTAGGTTTTGTATAGAAGTCAATGTACCCAGAAGGGGACGGAAATTAGCTGTGCTCCGGCTACACCATATTGCTTGCCTACAGAGTGCTGTTGAGTGTACCGTAGACCTTCATTGCAAAACAGTGTTTTAATAAATGATTTGGTGACGTGAATATATTTAGTATAGTTTCATGTAAAAAGCATAACTTTTTTAATGTTTCACTATTTGAATGAAATTCAATAACGATGATGGTCCTCCCCTTCCTCCTCTGAGGAGCCTCCACTGACCACTAGAGTGTTCCTTCCATGACACGTGTCAGTACTGTATGAAGTATGCTCACAAGGTCAGATGAATGTGACTGGTGCTGTCACTTCCTGATGACTTCACACCAGTCACAACACTCACATTGGGATTCAACTAAACCTGCCCTAGAGAGCAGACCAGCTAACCATAGTTACTTCTGAGGGATGTGTTGACACATACTGTACACACTGAAGCTCACAGGGACATACTCACACCTATACACACACATGCATGCACACCATAGAATTTCGCTTCCACCTCCAGGTGGTATACACACACACCACTGTGACTTACCCTCAGAGTCCATATGGCCCATTGGTGACATCATCACGTCGGTGCCATTTGGAATCTTCCCACTGTCCGGAACAAGATCATATCAAAATACAGAAATATACACACTGAGTGCACAAAACATTAGGATGTAAAATACAGTATATACAATAACCAAACTCACAACCGAGGGACCTGGAAGATGGCACTGTCCACGGCATTAGTCCCACCCTCATCCTCCAATAGGCTGTGAGCACTGCCACTCAGACCACTGTCCAATGAGGCGGCTGTTACCGGGGCGTCGCCGGACCTGCCGGGCCGTGCTGTACGGAGATTGGACGACACAAGTCATGAGAGAGAGAGAGGGAGCCCTATATAGGCCTGGTTGAGAACGTACTGCCTTATGTGGGTGCACTATAGGTCTCAATAAAGGCCTGGGTAACTGTCTCCTTTGGTTCCAGTGTTGATATAGTATTACAACACCCATGCCTACTGTTACTATATTAAATATTATTTAGCACTTTGAGTGTGATGTATAGCTCTTCCACTTCATGTGACATAACATTGTGTGTGTGTGTGTGCGTGTGTGTGTGATCTACAGAATAAGGGCAGCCAACACCTCTCCTCCAATACACATCACATTGTTATTATGAAAAGCACCACAATACTATAGAAGACAGGCATGAAACATACACATATGGGCAGATGTAGTGGCATACGTACAGTATCATCCCTCACACATAAACGGGACAACATTTTCAAACCGCTTCATCATTGGACACACAGAGAGAACACAAGGACATAGACACATAACGATCCAGAGAAACAGTATCAAACATTAAGCAACATAAATATGTTCACAACAGACCAAACAAAAGGCCCACAGACCCTATTACGCATTAGTAATCTAAATGTCGGACTAAGTGTGTGTCTCTGCTTTGTGGGGATAACTAATCATTTTACTCTACAACACATTGATGTAAAGTTACTTAAAGCAATTTTACATTTGTTATGCAATCATCACAATTACATCTTAGTAACTGATCGTAGTTTCAAAACTTGAATGGTTTAAATGCCTATTTATGTGTTTGCTTTGCAAAAGTTAGGTATAATAAATGCACTGTTTATATTCACAGCAACTTCTACAGTAAGTAAGTGTGTTACTGACTGGGTTTGACCTGGGTCTTCTTTGTTCCACAAGACTGTGTTAGCCAGCTGAGCTAAAGCCTAGGCATTAGCTCTGAGATCTAAATGCCAAAACAAGTTCAAATCACTTCTTTAGGTCTGGCAAGGTTATACACAAAACCACCTCTGTCACATAAGTGCAGTGGTGAGATAGATATAGAGTATGACTTGTTGGTTGTGAATGGCGTGGCGTGGGATGTGTGAGTCACGTGACATGAAACTGGATCTATGCCGACGCTCTTCTCTCAGGCCTCTCGACACGATAAGAAAAAACAAACGTTTGCTAATACCATTTAATGACCCAAGGGAGGAAAACGGAGTAAAAACGTGTACAGGTACTTTATAAAATTTTAAAAACTGCCCTGAGTGCTGATTGGCTGACAGCCGTGTTATATCAGACCGTATACCATGGGTATGACAAAAAAATGTATTTGTACTGCTCTAATGATGTTGGTAACCTTTTTATAATAGCAATAAGGCACCTCGGGGGTTTGTGATATATGGCCAATATACCGCAGCTAAGGGCTGTGTCCTAGCACTCCGCATTGCGTCGTGCTTATGAACAGCCTTCAGCCGTGGTATATTGGCCATATACCACACCCCCTCGGGCCTTTTTGCTTAATGGTTTTATGGTAATTGCTGTCAAAGCCTGATTTATTGTTAGGGAACAATGCCGGAGCCCTGGATTGATAGCCTATTTCCTGGTATTAGCAAACTGTGTCCGCGGTCATTAAGAAATTGTGTCTCGCTGCATGAATCTCTGGTTGTGTGGCTGGTTGTGTGGCTGTGTGTTAGCTCTTTCTGTCTCTCTCTCTCTGGTCACAATCTCTCCTAATATCCCTTTCTGTCTGTTGTACCTTGTCAGATCTATTTTTGTCTGTTGTATTGTGTCAGATCTCTCTCTTTCTGCAGGTGTGCGTTAGTAGTATCCCAGCCTGTCTCTCTCCGGCTGCAACAATCTTTGCAGTCAGTCACACGACAGAAACGTGCGACTCTCACCTCCTTCTCTCTGTGGCCTCTCTTCAGACATGGCTTTCCTGAAGGTCAGGTGTCTGCTGTCTGCTTGGCTCCCAGTGGCCGATGCTGCCGGGCCCGGCGGGGCGGGGAGCGAATCGGATTGGGCTTTCTGAATGGTGAGCACGCCCACTATGGTGTGTCTGTGGTGCCTCAGGGAGAGGCGGCCTCTTTGGGCTGGGGGGTAGGAGACTGGAGGGCGTAAGGGGCGCAGGCGCGGGACAGGGTCACGCCAAGTGGGTAGAGGGCAGAGGTCAAGGCCGGGGGCAGGGGGCGGGCAAGATGGAGACTCAGAAAGCAGGAATATCATCACCATTGAAACCAGCTTTACTGTCAGTCACATGCAGCCACAGAGTGCTGTGCACAGTCGCCCCGGCCCTCCACATCACATAGGGGTGGGGCGTCTACGGATGTGCATTGTGCTCCAAAATAAAGAAAAAGAAGGGTGGGTGGGAGAGGGGCAGCGGACTGCATGCACAGCCATATCCGAGTGGACTAGCTTCAGAAAGCCGGACATTTTGGTATAAAACAGAAACCAAAATAAGTCCAAAACACAGGGAAAAAAAGGTATAATGAAATTTAAACAGAGGGAGAGGGTTAGGTTGGGAGACTTTCTTCTGAGTTCATCGTTGTAAATGCTTGGATTAGGTAGTTCAAACGATTCAAGTGATATCTAAGTGTAATTCCTAGCCTTCCCTCTCTTGGACCATGACACCATGACTTGTCCAAACTGAATCAAATATACTGTGTCTACTAATCTACTGATTCTTCTGTGTGTACCATGGTAGTCAATGGCTTGATCAATCATGTGAGAGCACTGGCAGTGGTACTGTGTTCGGACACTGATTGACAACTGGTCCCAAAGTGATTTTTCAAAAGCCCTACTTGTTTGTCGGGAGTCAGTCTTGTTTAAGATCATCATTGTCATTCTGTGACATTCTGTTAACTGTCTTACAAAATGTAATTATACAAGAACATTTAAAAGAATGTTTGAAACAAACTTGGTTTAAGGGAGGATGATTATGCCTGCAACCTTAGGATTCGTTATTTAAATGTTTAGTTCCAATTTATGATCTATTTTAACAGAGGGTTTAGTTTCTGTTTTTAGAAACGTTAGTTTAGTTGTAGTAATTGTACATTTCCTTTTTATCAACCTTTTAACCAATGAAGTATAAAATGTTTTTAACAGCAATCTTTGTGGCTCTGGAGGTTCATTGAAACAGGGTAAACTGAGGAGTAAACTTTAGTGTAAACTCTAAAACAAGAAGTGCTAGAATACGGTAAGTGTGATGCTGGATCTACACACCGTGGGAACATACAGAAGAGAAGCAGTGAGGGGGGGGAAGTACGGAAGGCACCAGAAGTAGGACAAATTTAAAAAAAGGAGGGGGAAAAAAATAGAAGGAAAAGGGGAAGAGAAAACAAAGAAAACAGCTCAAACTGGACAGAAGGGGGAACAGATGAGCGCGAGGCGGCCATGCTGCGGAGGCTTTATTTGTGTCTTTTACTTGGTTGGAGGCGGTGCTGTTGCTGCGGAGCCGGAGCTTCACCCGTTGCTACAGCGACACCGCCGGCGCCATCCTGCTGGTGTTGCCTTGCACTTTTGCGAGGCGCCGCACGTGGAGCCGCGCGTGGCGTATGTTGGCTGTGGCCCTCGGACGGGGAAGGCTTCGATGTGCCGGGGCTACTGTGAGATTTCTCAATAGTGGGCACCTGCGTGTCTAGAACAACCAAATTCACCAATTACCATCTATCATTACCATTAAAGCTACCATCTGTTGTTGTGCTCTTCTGTTTTTACATCAGGGCTAGATAGCTACTAAGCTACATGCCACATTCTGTAGCGTCCTGTTTGAATGACCCTTTGGAAGTGGGTATTTTCCAATTGTTTGGGCCACATAAGTTTTCCACTTAAATTTGGAGTTTTCCAATTAAGTTTAGGGTTAAGACTGAGGAGGTGGGGGTTGTTTTCAAAGCCTTCCATGGCCATGTTGTGTAAGGACAGGAATGGAGGAAGCTGAGGGTAGGAAAAGTCTGAGCTGAGTGGAGTCATGGCAACAGCAGAAAATAAAAACATGGCAAAGCAAAGAGCATGAATCCAAAGCTATAATGGATGAGTCTGAATAGTGAGGGAGAAGTGACAGAGGGGGGATAGAAAGAGAGACAGAGAGAAAGAGAGAGACAGGCAGAGATAGCTAGGCAGACAGAGAGAGAGACAAAGACAGCTAGAGAAAATGAGAGAGAGAGAGAGAGAGAGAGAAAGAGAACAAGGGAGAAAAGGAGAAAGGGAGAGAGAACCAGAACAGGTACAGATAGAGAGAAAGGAGTAGGGTAGGTTGTTCGTGATGACTAAGAGGCCAGAGGGAAGGGAAAGACAGAACCTCTCCTACCCTTGGCGGGATCAGGGAAGATCCCATGGCTCCGGCTCTTGATGACCGACGACTTGGGCGGGTCCTGGTTCCCATGGGCGGGTGTTTTGGGGGAGGCGTGCTGCGAGGGGGGCTTGGGGGAGTCCTGGTTACCGTGGGCAGGGGTTTTGGGGGAGGCGTGCTGCGAGGGGGGCTTGGGGGAGTGCTGGCGCCCCTGTGCTGAAAGGGAGCGCCGGTGGTGCTCTCCCTCACTCTGTTCCTTCAGAGGGAGCCAGCGTGCGACGTTGTCCATGTTAGCTGTGTTGGACAGGTCCATCAACACCTAGAGGAACACCCACATACATCTCCTTTAACATCAAGAACACCCACACACATCCCCTTTAACATCAACCTCACATAGTGGATGGCTGCTTCTTATAGGAAACTTACAGCAGCATCACAGTAATGTATGTCACCCTCACTGAAGTGCTATGGACAAAATGCATGTCTCTCTCTCTCACCTCTCCCAGAAAGTCGTTGGAGGAGCACTTGTCGTAGTCCCACACGCTCACCTCCAGCAGCTTCTTCCTCAGCTGAAACACAGCGCACACACACCACACACACAGACACACACCACACACACACACACACACACACAGACACAGACACACACCACACACACATTATTATTCCTCTAAACTCACAAATGCAGTATTCACAGTAGCCAGCACACATCAAACACACAGGACATTGTGGTTATCCCAAAAGCAGTTAGTGATACTGTAGCAGTACCTGTTCCAGGTGGATGTTCTTATAGATAACAGTCTGGTTCCACTCTGGGTTCAGACTCTGGCCAGCTTGTTTTGATCTCCTCTTATTCTCAGCACTGGAATCACACACAGACAGAGCAGGCCATTAGCAAGGTATGAACACACACACTCATACTCACACACTCACACATACAGTGCCTTGCGAAAGTATTCGGCCCCCTTGAACTTTGCGACCTTTTGCCACATTTCAGGCTTCAAACATAAATATATAAAACTGTATTTTTTTGTGAAGAATCAACAACAAATGGGACACAATCATGAAGTGGAACGACATTTATTGGATATTTCAAACTTTTTTAACAAATCTAAAACTGAAAAATTGGGCGTGCAAAATTATTCAGCCCCCTTAAGTTAATACTTTGTAGCGCCACCTTTTGCTGCGATTACAGCTGTAAGTCGCTTGGGGTATGTCTCTATCAGTTTTGCACATCGAGAGACTGACATTTTTTCCCATTCCTCCTTGCAAAACAGCTCGAGCTCAGTGAGGTTGGATGGAGAGCATTTGTGAACAGCAGTTTTCAGTTCTTTCCACAGATTCTCGATTGGATTCAGGTCTGGACTTTGACTTTGCCATTCTAACACCTGGATATGTTCATCATTGAACCATTCCATTGTAGATTTTGCTTTATGTTTTGGATCATTGTCTTGTTGGAAGACAAATCTCCGTCCCAGTCTCAGGTCTTTTGCAGACTCCATCAGGTTTTCTTCCAGAATGGTCCTGTATTTGGCTCCATCCATCTTCCCATCAATTTTAACCATCTTCCCTGTCCCTGCTGAAGAAAAGCAGGCCCAAACCATGATGCTGCCACCACCATGTTTGACAGTGGGGATGGTGTGTTCAGCTGTGTTGCTTTTACGCCAAACATAACGTTTTGCATTGATGCCAAAAAGTTCAATTTTGGTTTCATCTGACCAGAGCACTTTCTTCCACATGTTTGGTGTGTCTCCCAGGTGGCTTGTGGCAAACTTTAAACAACACTTTTTATGGATATCTTTAAGAAATGGCTTTCTTCTTGCCACTCTTCCATAAAGGCCAGATTTGTGCAATATACGACTGATTGTTGTCCTATGGACAGAGTCTCCCACCTCAGCTGTAGATCTCTGCAGTTCATCCAGAGTGATCATGGGCCTCTTGGCTGCATCTCTGATCAGTCTTCTCCTTGTATGAGCTGAAAGTTTAGAGGGATGGCCAGGTCTTGGTAGATTTGCAGTGGTCTGATACTCCTTCCATTTCAATATTATCGCTTGCACAGTGCTCCTTGGGATGTTTAAAGCTTGGGAAATCTTTTTGTATCCAAATCCGGCTTTAAACTTCTTCACAACAGTATCTCGTACCTGCCTGGTGTGTTCCTTGTTCTTCATGATGCTCTCTGCGCTTTTAACGGACCTCTGAGACTATCACAGTGCAGGTGCATTTATACGGAGACTTGATTACACACAGGTGGATTTAGTCATTAGTCATTTAGGTCAACATTGGATCATTCAGAGATCCTCACTGAACTTCTGGAGAGAGTTTGGTGCACTAAAAGTAAAGGGGCTGAATAATTTTGCACGCCCAATTTTTCAGTTTTTGATTTGTTAAAAAAGTTTGATATATCCAATAAATGTCGTTCCACTTCATGATTGTGTCCCACTTGTTGTTGATTCTTCACAAAAAAATACAGTTTTATTTCTTTATGTTTGAAGCCTGAAATGTGGCAAAAGGTGCAAAGTTCAAGGGGGCCGAATACTTTCGCAAGGCACTGTATACACACACACACACACACACACACACACACACACACACACACACACACACACAAAACATAGAAATTCAGGGCACAATAGCACAATGTTAGGGTGCAGGGCACAATGAAAGGAAGTAGCGAGCTATGTTAAGATGTAGGGCACAATGTAAGGGTGTACGGAACAATGTAGGGCACAATGTAAGGGTGTACGGAACAATTTAGGGCACAATTAAAATGGAAGACTAAAGGGAACAACACTGGATACAACGGATATCACAATATCAAGAACAACGTCAGGGTGAGGTACAAAGTAAAACACAATATTAGAACAACAATTTAGGGTATTTGATATGTCTGACAGACATGTAGGGAAATGAGTTATGGGAAAGTGGGGAATCATATGTTAGGTCATATCGAGGTGCAGTCTACTGTAGTATGCATATTAGAACACAATCTAAGAAGGTAGGGAACAATATGAGGGCATAGGGCAGAAGTGTACAATGCATGGGAGTGGAAAGGTGTTAGAGTGAGTATATAGTGACTTGCTGGGGTTATACCCTCGTCACCAGCACCACATGCATTGGGCCCTGAGCCTTCAACTCAATCGTCATCACAATCCAGGTCCAACCTTACTACAACCTAACAGCAACCATCAAAGTCAAAAGTCAGAGTGGGCAAATCACATACCTGGCATTCTGGACAACCATGACCTGACTGAATGGGTCCAGCATGCATTAAATATAAGAACAGCATACAAAAACAAGAGTCAGTGTCAGGGGGGTTAGGAGTGTGTGTGGGGTGTGTGTGGATGTAGTTTTGGTGGAGGGGGGGGGGGGGGTTAAGTGAGCAGTGAGGGTTCAGGTGTGTGGTGGGGGGGGGGGGGGGGGGCAGTGTGGTGTGTGTGTATTTGGGGAGGTCAGTAACAGGGAAGTGGGCATGGGGCACAGGATGTGTGTTGGGGCAGTGAGGGAGGAATGTGTCTGTGTGTATTGTGAGTGTGCATTTTCCCCCAGCGTGTGTGTGCTTGTATATGCATGTGTGTAACACTATACAAGTCCAGTGGTCCCTAAGGACTCCATAGAGAAGGGTAGGTAGGGTAAGTGGGAGAGCTGATTACAACATGACATAATCACATTGAGCACTGAGATCCAGACGGCTACAGTGTGGATCGTATTACAAGCTATTATGAGTCTTATCGATTTCCCTGCTCTATTCCGCCTAGCAACAAGAGCAAAGGGGAAAACTCAGCAGAACTACATGGCAAAATATAACATAATTTACATCACGTTTAGGGTATTACATGTGTGTCGTTTGACGCTGATTAGGTGTTAATGACTCCCTTCATAAAAACTAGGTATCAAATGTCTACATAGAAACAGTTCCTAGAATGGTAATTACATTTCATGTCATGTGACAGGCTTGTAACAGGTTTATCACAGTGGCATGATGGAATTGATCTGACATCAGGTGTGGGTGCATAGAACACAACATGCATGCCATGGCCAGCTAAAATCAATCGTAAATCGATTTTAAGATGAATGGGAGTTCTTTTTAAGCTTTCCAAAATGGCTTCCTTTTGAAGTGGTTGGTTTTAATGGTAATCTTGGTTCTAGGCATTTCTTCCGTATGAATGCGTTTGTCTACATGACCTGAAATTCACAATGCCTTTTACACACGTGAAACACCCTGAAACTAAACGAATCACCTTTCCAGTGTTTTATATACACTTAACACAATTACAAGAACACTTTACCACACAACCATTCAACACTGCTATCGATAATGCTTCCACTACGATATGACACAGTTCATTATTAACTCACGGTGATGCACATCCGACAAGGAAATGCTCTGGTAACATTACAGAGCATAGATACATGGACAGAGCACAGCAACAGAGCAAGGATGAGAAGTGAAAGAGTTACATAATGGCAGTAGTGTGTAGGCTACTATCGGTGATCTGTGAAGTATACTTAACTTCTCTCACCAAAGAGATTGTTCTCTCCTTGACTTGACTAGTTCCAGTGTTTCTGTCCCTACCTCTCTGCTATAGCCTAGAATCCAAACGGAATACCACTCCTCACTGCCTGCCTGCAAACTAAACTCAATATACTTTCATTTCAAATTTAAAAAAAAGTGATATTCAGTTTGGATTCCAGACCAGCTTTCTTTCTTTGGTAGGGTTGCAGAATTCTTTTAAGTTTCCCAAAATTCCCAAGTTTCCCAGAAATCCGGATTGGAGGATTCTGGATAAGCCGCTTATTCTCTCCTGACTCCAAGAATCTGCCAGGATTTTATTTAGAAACCTGGGAATTTTGTGAAAGTTATCCGAATTTTGTAAACCCTGCTGTTAGCTTATCCAACAGACTCACCCCCTCCCCGGTAGGAGGTAGACTTTGACGAAGGGGTCGGAGTAGCCGTTGTTGTCTCGGGGGGCCAGGTTCCTGGCTTGGAGCACGTGAACAATCAGGTTCCCCAGCTGCTTGTCATAGTTGATTTGAAGCTGCAAAATCAAGAGACGGTGGAATCTCAACGAGACGGCTGGCCTTAGTAAAACACCTTATGAAGTGCATGGATATACAAGCAGTGGTGAGTCAAGGAATCTCAAAACAAGGCTTGGTCAGCTGACCTGTATCTCTCCAGTAACAGGGTGGGATTGTGTCTTCACTGGTTCCGCAGACTGGAAGATGACAGAAACACATTTAGAAACAGTAAGTGTGTGTGCATGTAAAGAACTGTCGATGAGTACAGAATTATGCATACGATTAGTTAGAAACACTTTCAAACTAAAAGGCATACAACATACAGTATGTGCCAATATAGAATTGCCTCTATTGAAAATTAGACAGTTCTTTTGAACATAAAATATGTTCTAGTCATGCAACCAGAAGATGACGCCTGTGTTCAATTTAGCTCCACATCATCCTCCACCCGTTCACCTTGCTGCTGTGGCGTTTCTTGCTGACGGAGGGCGACCCCGGCTGTCCCGGACTCTGGATGGCGCTAGAAGTGGCCGAGGCGGCGCCTGAGATGGCAGAGTGGGGTCCTTTCTCTCCCCCCACCGTGGAGGAGGAGGACGTGGCGGTGGTAGGTGGAGGAGCCTGCTGCTGGGACACCTTCTGTAGCTCTGCAGCCAGTTGTTTCGGATCCACCCCCGGAGACCTGGGGGGTCTGTCACCTAGAGCACAGACACACACGTATGGACACAAATTCACAAAGAGAAACACACACACACATTTGAAGTTATGGAATCATTCACTGTGGTAGAGGCCATAGTGATTGAAATATTCTAGTTGCAGAACCTTAAGGGATTTTGTACCTTTAGTGAGGCGAGTCGAGAGAGAGGGGAAGTTGAGAGAGAAGGTAAAGAAAAATGAGAGAGAAGGGGAAGATAGCAGAGAGAGAGAGGGGGGAGGACACCCTGGGGTGAAGAGGCTAAGCTCTTACTCTACCTGGTTTGCTCTGGTCTGGGAGATCAAGGTGCTGAGAGCCCTCTGAGTCAGCCAGCATGTTCAGATCTCTGAGGGAGAGAGAGCGAGAGAGAGAGAGAGAGAGAGAGAGAGCGAGAGAGAGAGAGAGAGAGAGAGAGAGAGAGAGAGAGAGAGAGCGAGAGAGAGAGAGAGAGAGAGAGAGTGTGAGATTGTGAGAGAGAGACAAAGTGAGAGAGAGAGAAAGTGAGAGAAAGTGAGAGAGCCAGATTGAGCGGGTAAGAGAGAGAGAGAGAGAGAGAGAGAGAGAGAGAGAGAGAGAGAGAGAGAGAGAGAGAGAGAGAGAAAGGGAGGAGAGAGAGAGAAAGGGAGGATAAAGAGAGAGAGAGAGAGAGAGAGAGAGAGAGAGAGAGAGAGAGAGAGAGAGAGAGAGAGAGAGAGAGAGAGAGAGAGAGAGAGAGAGAGTGTGAGATTGTGAGAGAGAGACAAAGTGAGAGAGAGAGAAAGTGAGAGAAAGTGAGAGAGCCAGATTGAGCGGGTAAGAGAGAGAGAGAGAGAGAGAGAGAGAGAGAGAGAGAGAGAGAGAGAGAAAGGGAGGAGAGAGAGAGAAAGGGAGGATAAAGAGAGAGAGAGAGAGAGAGAGAGAGAGAGAGAGAGAGAGAGAGAGGGAGAGCGAGAGAGAGAGAGAGAGGGAGAGAGAGAGAGAGAGAGAGAGAGAGAGAGAGAGAGAGAGAGAGAGAGAGAGAGAGAGAGACAGGTTGGGAAGAGAGAAAAGAGAAACAAATTGTGTCAAAAAGAGAGGACAGAGATGAGTGGGAGAGAGAAGTCACCAGTAAAGTGAGGGAGTGCGAGGCAATGAGATGAATTTAGAGAAGACTGAGATTTTAAAAAGAAATGTATTCTATGTGAATCAGAAACAACCCACTCTAGAGAACTACTGAAGCTAATGAAGACTGCTCACTTCCAAATATTTGAGGTGGAACCCCCGCAAGGCTGTTATCAGTGAGTGTAGGTGGCTGTGCTCAAATATATATCTTAAGGCTTAAATTCCTCCTCCTCTATCAAATCATGACAAATGATAAAGGGAGAAGAGAGAGAGGAAGGTAGCTGGACAGAGAGAAACTGAGAAGGAGAGGGAGATATATAGAGAGAGAAAGAGTGACAG